>NC_140503.1:77911300-78063800 GCF_964339955.1 Pipistrellus hanaki | reverse complement strand
ATAGATTTGGCATAATTATTGATACACTTTGCAGGATGTAAAGAGTGAGGATTCAGTGCTCGCATGCCACATTTGAAACGAACACAACTTATCAAACAGCGTTCTGACATGTGTGACTCTTAGTATCATTTTGGAAGTGAAATAACCTGTCAGATTTTAAAATGTGTTAACAACTGGATGGTTAAATGGCAGGGACATGAAGAAAGGACATGGGCTTGGTTTGTGATTTTGTTCTGGAGGAGAGTCACTGACTGCCAGCCTAGAAGCAATCACAGCAGAAGCTTTCCCCCAGGGGTTCTGAACAAAATCCTATAGTAGAATAAATAAACTACTACACAGTTAGATTATCTTAACTAGCATCTGCAGTCTCCCTTACAATAGCCATTTATTGATGTCTTTCCAAATACATTAGAAGTGGCAGATGATTTATTTTGCCTTTGAAAAGTACTTATAACCATTCACTCATTTAACAAATATTTAAGTTTCTACTATGTGCCAGGCATTCTTTTCTAAGTACATTATCAAAGTCGAATAGTACAAAATGCCTAACATCCTTTTATCAAAGATGTCTTGACTTCAAATAGATTAAGGCCATTTACGTAGAAGGCGAAGACAAAAAGTATCGACTTCTCTCAGACTTTCTACAATTCTTCATCCTGATTAATTTATGTCTGTTGCCTGACACATAGTAGGTGCTTTGAATATGGTGCTCTGTTCGTTTCTCTGTATCCAACCCCAGTTGATTTGTGTGTGTGTGAAAAATTGTCCAGCCAAAAGAAATCCTCTGCCCACTGCCGTCACTCATTTGACTAGTCCCTTTGCCATCTATGGCAGTGATTTCTTTTAAGCAGCTAGAACACTGATTTTTTGCTTAATTTCAAAATATGTTTTTCTTTTTCTTTCCATCATATTCCTTATGGAAAGAGGGGCAGGGCAATATGTGAGGGGAAGGGTGGATGGGTGGTATTGGGAGTTGGGTCAGTAATTACTTATTTTTGAAATGAGAGTTTAAATGACTGTGTGTTACACTTCAGAATGAATTGGAGTCATTCAAAATGAATTAGCGATTGTGGCTCTTCAAGGAAAAAAACAATGGAACTGGTAGCCATGAAACTTAGGCTGGATATTATTTCCCTTTTAATAACAGTAAGCCAGAGTGCACCTTTGCTACAGAACATCTATAGATCTGGGCAATGTGCAGGGTGCCACTGGAAGAGCTGCAGAAACAGTGACGCATTTAAGAGAAAAGTGTGATAAAAGCTTTCTTCTGAAGGAATTTAGAACATGGGTTTACTAGGGGTGTCGAACTCAATCAGAGAAGGGGCCAAAATCTAAAATCCAGCCTAAATCGCGGGCCGAATGGTTTACTGAACAGTCATAAACTGACAATGTCATAAACTGACAGCGGAGTGCAGTGATGACAGTGCGGTGCGGGCCACATTGCAAGGCCTGGCGGGCTGGATTTGGCCCGCGGGCCTTGTGTTTGACACATGTGGTTTAGACTGTCATAGGACATTTACCCCTTGACAGTTTCTTGCTTCTTGAGAAAGTTTTGAGAAAATTTTGGGCAGACTTTTATGCTACAAGTTGGTATATGACTCTTCAAACAATGTTTTGATTCATAATTTTTATTAAAAATGGATAATTATTATATTATCAGTTGATCTAAAGGAAAACAAGACCTGTATCACTCATCTAAGGGCATAAAATAGTTGCATGCCAAATTGATCCCTTTGACTTCTACTGAAATCCTATCTATATATCTATATTCATATTCATATCCATATCCATCTATATGATCTTTCTGTCATCTACCTATCTTCTGACTTATTATAATTAAATTTACCCTCTATTAAAATTAACTCAGTAAAAATACTCTCATTTGCACATGATAGCAGATTGTAATAATTTGTTTTCCAAAGTTAATTTAATTTTCCTCCCCCATATAACCTCTCCCACATCCATCTCTACTCCCCACATTCACCACCCTGAGATTATATTCATTTAATAAATGGTATACACACACCCATGCACTGACAAATGTGAAGGAACAATATTACCACTGAGATGTTTGGAAATACTAATCTATTTCTAGCATTTCAAATATTCTGAATATACATAAAAATAAATGGGTAAGCTCTTTGAACCTCTTGGAGGGAGGTAAACATTTTCATTTCAAAAATGTTGAGGGTAAAATGAGAAAGCAAAGCCTGGCAGTAAACATATTAATCAATGTCCTTTGAAATTTCTTCCTCACCCTATTTTACAGTTCAATTTAGTGAAAGGAATGTTCTTATTAAAAATTTTAAGGCACACTGGAGCCTATATGTGCACATAATTTCTGTGATTTTTGAATCATTTTATAAACTTTTTTTAACCTTTCCCCAAGATTTTCTATAAGAGCTATGCTGTATATGGAGGGACCAGTCAGTATGTTAGATTTGAACTACAATTCTAATTTTTAACCTAATCCTTTTATATTTTACTTCCAATCATGTTCCTCTATTCTACTCTAAGAATGCAATGAAAACCTGGGGAATCATCTTTTTGAATACTTCCAAATTGTGCTCATCTTTCTAATGTAGAATACCCAAAACACAAACGGCCCCTGAAATCGATTTGTTGACAGTCAGTTTGGATGGCTTTGTTTCTCATTTCTAAATTGCAAACATATTTTGCTCTCAGATGGAGTACCGCCAATGTGCCAAGCACCCCTTCATCCTCATGGGGGGCGGTGGGTGGGGGGGAGTCTTCCCAACCCAGTTCTTTAAAGGTCCTGTATAAACCTGGGCTTTTGGATGTCTGGGGGTCAGGAAAGTTCACTTGATCTATTGGCTTCTCATTTAGTTAACCTGGTATGGCCTAAATTCCTCAAAGCTTCTGAGCTACCCTGTCGTGTGTGATCTTTTCAGTGCTTCAGCCTGGTTAACAAACACTGTTTCCGCATCGTGCATCCCTGTCTATAGGAGAGGCCAAGGCTTTTCATTCAGACCCTGAAAAGTTTCCTCCTCATTTGCAGGTGGTGGGATAAACAGGGAAGAAGTTGGGGGTGTGTCTCTTGGGCCAAGTCTTTCCCCAGCACCCCTCCTCTTGTCTAAGTGACAAAGGAATGTCAAGAGAAGGCTAGGAGACTTGAGGAGGGTTAGTGCAAGAGGATATGGGCCAGGACTATGTGAATAGGAAAAATAAAATAATGATGATGGAGAAAGTGAAATGAGGGATTATTGGAAAATACTATAAGAATAAGAGACACACTTCAAAAAGAAGCTCTGTAGGCTCCATAGACACAGTTTGTTTTGCTTTTGAAAAGGTGTCACAAATAAAAGTACATTAGGTCAGTCAGAGGTACCCCAGATTTTAAAAAAGAACGAAGGGAGGAAAAGAAACCCTTTTACTTTGTAACCCGCCCCCAACCCGTGTTATAATGCCTCAGGAAAAGATTATGACACACAGAGGCCTTGCTCTTAGAAATGCATCATTTTTTTTCTTATATAAATATTAGCTACATTTGGCTTTTTGAGTGTCACACAATTAGCAAATTAGTTGTTCCCTAAGAGTATTCATGTGGGTTTTATTAAACATCCCCACCTTAATTTTAGAATATTACATGCGAGGGGAAAAATTGCCTTCTTTTTTAGTGCACTCATTGAATCCCATCTCTTAATGGTAGGCTCTGGAGTTACAGTGGCAGTTGGTTTTGTCATCAGAATATCAGCAGTTTGAATAGAATTTTGAAAATTACAAAGACTGCACTGGCATTAGAGCAGAATCAATCATTCTCTATATAGGATAAAAGCACTCGCATTTAGAAGCTTATGCCTTCCCTTTAATATTGCCCCCTTTCAATTCAATTCATTGCATTTATTACAAATATGAGATGGAAATTAGAAACTTCCTCCAAGGTTTCAGATCTTTTGTGTGCAAAATTTATGAGAAAGGTAACTTTTTGCTGTTCTTTTGCATATGATTTAGTGAATTAAGCTAACCTCCTAAGAGGTACAACAAACTGTTCATTTGCACTTAAATGTGCAAGTATGAAATATGATATCCATGTCCAAGAGAAGCCAGAGGTATAATGGAGAGCTTTTAGTTTCATGTTTAAAATAACCTATTTCCTTCTAACATGGTGTTCTTCCAACATGCAGGACTCTAAGTAGGACAGCCAGAGAGGCCCAGGTGCTGTGTTGTATCTCTCTGAAACAGCCATGCTGAAAATTTGCCAATGGACCTTCCTATCTGTGGACTTTGATGAATAGATCTGAGGTTATTTGAAGCTGAAGCTGAGACCATTATATTTTTGTTAGTTTCTTCTAGACTTTCATGATGTGACCATTGGGCGGGGTGGGGGGGATAATCTGTTCCCAGCAAATCCAAGAAGAATGTGTCATACCCTGAGAGAGTCAGCCCCTATTACACCTGTTCTCAAGAGTGCCTTTCTTGGAGACTGGATGGGTGACTGGAACCCAGTCTGGCCCAATCTGTAATGGCTTGTCCATCACACCTACTAAGAGAGTCGTAAAATAGAATTTCACTTTCTGAGTTGAGTATTTAGCTCTTGGAATCCCTGTGCATTGGTAATGAGACCTTGAATAAGGACTTCCTCTTTGAAAGGAGCTGGCACTTGGTAAAACACTCATATAAGTTCATGCATTTCCATCTGTTTCTCCAAATACGGGTGTATCTTTGCTTGTCAAGTCATTAATCCTCTACTTAATATCACACTCAAACCGAAAACTAATTATAGTAGTCCAGAACCACAGCTTACTGTTCTGAAGATGAGTGCATATGTATTTAAAGCCCACGTGATAGCTTTAAAGGTCTATATAAGTTGGAATCGCCGTTTTGAATATTATTGGTAAAAATTATGAAAAGCACAATGTATGAAAACACAATGGCATGTTAGTTTCATAGTAAAATGTGATTTGCAACTGTAATTAATCTTTAATATTATCCACTTCACAGTTGTGGGTCATTATATAGTTTAATTCAATTATTCGTGATTAAATAGAGATAATCCACAATAGGTATTGGTTAACATAATTCAAGGCAATTTATAGTGGATAGACCTATTAAATATAAATAGTGAGAAATATTTTACTTCACATATATTTATGCTAGCTTAGTTTTAGAACTTCAAGATCATTTACTGTGCTTTGGTAGCACACGTGTGCACACACGCGTGTACACACACACACAAATGCACACGCACACGCACACACACACCCTGTGGTTAGTGTATTCCCTGCTACTTTAACAATCAGTTTCTGCTTTGGTGAAAGCCTACAGCTTAATCCATTAAGAGCCATTCAGAATAAAACAAACAAACAAAGATTTAACCACTTCAGTGACAACAGTGCAGAGCCAGCAGTGCATTCTCAGAAAACCCCAGCAATTTTAAGATCAATAGCATCATACTGGATGCTCCGACGTGATGAAAACAGGAACATTTGTGCTGTTAGGTTTTAGAGAATAAAGAATACAACATAACACAAAGTGTCTGGGAAATATAATTTATAAGTTTCATTTGGAAATACCCATGTGGTACAGAGGCCTTGCTTAAGCCCTATCAACAGTCATGATGGAAACAAACTGATTTAGACATCTCTTGGGGCTGAAAATTTTACCTATGTGTCCTGAGAGTTGAACTGTTAAAATATCTTTTAGTCTTTCTTCCAATTCTACTATTTATAGCTTTATCATTACTATTTTTAATGAACCTAAGTGAACCCTTTGGTCTGTCTATCTCTACATCTATCTATCCATGTATCTATCTTTTTTTGGGGGGGAAAACTTATTTAGTATATTTAAAGTATTTAGAAGAACATTATAGTCTACTTAATTCAGGGCTACAATTTTAACTAACTACAATAAAACTAACAAATACATGTATATATAAGAGGAGCAAAAACAAACATTTCCCCCCCCACAAGATTAAAAGCCTGTTCATTTCCTTTTAAATTATTCCATTGTATATTATCCTTTGTGAAAAACCCATTAGCTTCTTTTATACATCCCAAGTCTTAAGTAATACACCACTGTTGCAGAATATGTTTTATGGAAAAAAAAAATCTACTGTCATTCCATAGCATAAAAAAGGCCTCCTACATCTTTTGTATTCACTCCATTATCCCTTTTCAGTTTCACAAAACAATCTTACAATACTGTATCTCCTGTGGCTATAGTTTTTTTTAAATGCCTTTATGTTTATACTTAATTATAAACTCTGTAATGAAATAGGAGTATTAATTTATTATTTATCTCAAAATGTCAGCTGGTTAGACTTTACCCACAAATTATCTGGAGGCTTTAAATTATATACCTTCATAGGTAGTCAACAGACATTGTTGGAATTGCCTACAGTATGTTTACAAGCTAATTTGTTTACTGACAATTGTCTACTTGTTTATATTTCTGTGTTGTTTTTTTTTAAGCAGATTCTCACTGAAGAAATACACCTACTATAAGGAACTTATAAAAATGAGCATCACATCAAAAGCAGAATAATATCTTTGCTGAAATGTTAACAAATTGCATTGACCATCAACATCTTACAGACTCAAGAAATAAATTACCCTGCAATACCATTAAAATGCACAATATTCCTGTGTGTCAGGAATGCCGTGCGGTTTTGTCTGGACTCATTAAGGCGCTCACTGCATAAGTGGGTTGCCAACCGGGATGTGGGTGGCTGTAATGGCAGCCTGTAGGTTTGTATGGGAAAACAAGTATGGCACTGCGAACAAAACCCTCCTTTCACCCTACAGATACCTGCACGGAGGGCTGGGGAGGCATCTCCATAGGCTCACTGTCAAGTGAAGGCAAAGCCCCCTTCACTGGGAAGCCAAGGTAAGTCTGGAAAATGCATTGATGAGAGAGGAAAGAGGGTAGGGGCGGGTGGGGGAGGGCGAAATCACCTAGCATTAGAGCCGCCTAACCAAGTGACAGACACGTAGACAACTCTGATGCTGCCAGAACAACACTCTGCACAGCCCACCAGCAAGCAATTTGTCACTGCGACAAGAATATCCTCCGCAATTTGGCATCAGGGTCCCTGGACAGCCAACTGCGCTTGTACAGCACGAGATGTGCTACTCGGCAACGGGAAGATGAGAACCAAGGTTCTGGTTATGCTCAAATGTGTTATTTTATGAAAAACATATCTTTTGTCATGATCAACATAGAGATAGAACAGTAGTAGTTGATAATAACTGGGGGCAAATAAGATAACAAATTGAGGGGGGGAAAACATGTCCTTGTGTGTTTGTGAAGTACCCTGTGTGCTGAGATCTCAGGATGTTTGCTCAATGTGTCTGCTATTTTATGACACATTCCCACAGTGTTTCATAGAAATAACGAATCCATTGGTGCAAGAGTGAACTGGGGCGATTTTTGATAGTAAATCACATGCTTTTAGCAGAAGTTACTCTTTGCTTTGTTTTAGGCTTTCTGTGTCTGGCGTATGGTGTGTTGGTTAATATGTCACTGAGTGCAAATCCTTTTTTCACTGGTATGATTTGAAAGAAGACAAAGAATTTAAGGTAAGTTGGGTGATAAATGTGCAAAGGAAAGGCGCATTGCTTTTTATACTGCTCCCCCAGTAATTTATTATGAAAGTGCAGTAAAGGAGAGAAGCCAGGGGCATAGGATAGAGGTATTTGATAAATAAGCCAGTCGTGTTCCCCTTGCCAATTACTTGGCATCTTACTTTGTAATTAAAGCCCCGGTAATGAAAAAGGTGGTAGTCACAGGGATTGGGCCTTTTGTGCATTCTATACAGAACCAAACACTCATACAAATCTAGCTCAAAGCTAGTCTAGTTTGGCTCTCTCCACAATCAAAACTTGCTAGAGAATTAGAACAATCCCATAGTGTGTGTGTGTGTGTGTGTGTGTGTGTGTGTGTGTGTGTTGCAGTGTATAATATAAGAGTGACATCAGGCTATTGTGGTATTTCTGTTTCCATCACACAGACAAGGGTGTCCTTCATTCCCCAGACACGATGGAATCTTGTACCTATTCTGCCAGAATCTAACATCATGGTATCTATCATGTTGTTCACTATTGTCCTATGAATCATGTTAGCCAACTGCTGCTTAAGTGGCTATGATAACTGCCTTGCAGAACCCGGTGTGTTTCCCAGTGGCTTATATATTTGTGCTCCATGGGAACTTTCAGGAAACACTAAAACTACTTGAGTTAAAAATACTGAAATTGATAATACTAATAAGCATTTTGAGGAAGTAGGAAACAATATAGTTTAGGCAATTTGGATATCATTTGAAATACAGCACATTTTAAAAATATGCAGCTAATAGTATAACAATATTTCTAAAAAATATAAATATATATAGTTTTTCCATCTAATTACATAAGCTGGACATTAATGGATGGTTTGGGATGAAGAGTTGGAGAAAGATGTTTAACTGTGCGATTTGGAAAAAGTGTTAGGGGTGGAGTAAGTTGACTATGTTTGCAGATGGTTAAGTAAAAAGGCCTAAGATTTATATCCTTATAGGGGTAACCTGAAAAGAAAAAGGAGGACAGAGAGGTATGAGAAGAAAGCATGTTCAAAGGCTAGAAGGTACAAAATACAGTGGAGACCATACAGAAAACTAACCCCTACTTTTCTAAGCTTTGCATGGGGTGTTTTCCTTGCAACTCCCATTAAAGTCAATGGGAATCATGCAGCTAAAACCCTGTGTAACTCTTCAACAATTTACTTCCTAGTGTCTGGAAAAGAGTACTTCCTACTAAGGGCAATTTACTCACTTTAGTTTGAGCCTCCCATACAAAGATGAATTTGCTAGGACCTAGCAGGAGTAAAAAGAGAGACTGCATTTAAGATTTTATTATTGCAAAGAAAATCATCATGGAAAAAAAATGTTGCCTAAACTCTCACCTTGTTTAGAAACAACAATAAACAGAGAAAAGCAATCCAGTGAAAGAATATGAAAGAACATATTGACTTGATTACAGGAAAAATGGTGATTGCTAGTATGAGGTTTGTTTCTCCCCCCCCCCCCCCATGTTAAATTCTCAAGCTCTGAACACAATTGCAGGATAATAAGAATAGGGGACAATTCTTAAGACACCAAATTGAAGCTCTTGATTACTTGCTTTTTCCCATGTATCTCAAGTTGTACATATGTAAATATAGCTACGGTATCCTTACAAGTTCTTGGATAAAAAATACAGTCATGGAGAGGGTGTGTGTGTGTTATCATAGACTTCTAGTTATAGGCAGATATGTAGATAGCACAAATAGATATTTATCCTGCTGTAAAGAGAAACTGAATAAATGCACTGCACCCTATATGTAATATTATTTTGAAAGCTAAGAATGTGAATGTTAAAAGTACAGGCTATTTATAATCTCTTTCATGAACTTTGAAGTCAGAAAACAAACAATGGCTTCCAGAGTCTTATTTTTGAATAAGGTTCTACATTTCTTTGCTCTCAAATGAAATGCTTATTTGGGTGCTATGCTGCTTCACTGTTAAAATTCTTACAAGTGTGCATTCTATAGTAAGTGTATGTGGGCTGAAGATACAGCTCCTGTGTTTTCTGAATCCCTCCTCTGTGATTTGTTTTGTGACTTGTCCTTTGAAGGGGGAAGAAGTAAGGCCCATAATATATGGCTCTACTTTTCAGTGAATGGAGCAGAGACACATCCATGGACAGAGGCCTGTACTAGTTGGTTACTGGGTGATAGGATGTCTCAGTTGTTGTGGGGAAATGCGTGCTTCTGGCCAGGCACCTAGTTTGTGCTCCGGTTTAGATAAGCATACTGCTGCAGCAGCCTTGAAGCCATTGCTCTCTGATTAGCAAATCCTGAACTTCACCACCAGGAAAAGACATAGCTCTGCACTTAGGAATGCCTGGCTTTTGAGAATTAGAATAAATATGTCACCAAAACCATCACTGATTTTCAGATAGACATCTCAAGGATTTTGTAATGATTTCTGAAAGCACAGTGATATTTTTATGACAGAAATAATACATAAGGATGAAATATAGTGATTTAATATGTGAGAGCATTTAGGAGAGAGAGATATTTTACTTGAACAGAATTAAAATGCATTTCCGGGCTGAGTGAAAGAATATAATGTTGGGTTTGGACTGTGTGAGAATTTCTGAAATCTGATTTCCATGGAGGAAGGGGTTGAGAATTCACAAAATAATTTTTAAAATGTGCTGTTATTAAAGGAGATTATAGTGCTATATAAAATAATGTACAATAATATTTTTTAAGACATTAAAATTCTCCAAATTTTAGTTTTAAAACTTACAGCTGGCTCTGATATCCAGGCTATTCATTGTTTGTGACCAGATCACATATTCTTAACAAAATACACATTAAAAAATTTCTATGCACAAATTAAACCTGATTTGAGTTTAACACACAAAACACTTTAATTATTTTATCTCTTTTTTCTTCTTACAGTATTTTTATAACTAGCAAGGATAGGAGTAAGTTAATATCACTATTTCAAGCCAAAAAAATAGAGATTGCAGTGGCAGTGCCATTCACAGGGTTACAGAAACTTGTTTTCCTCCAATGTTATAGTGTTATTGTTTAATTTTTGGGCAAGAAACTGAATAATCATTATCACATTTCATGGAATCAAAGATTTACAGGATTTTATATTTTAGATCTCTTATTTTAGGGTTTTGCTATGCCATATTTGAATGAATTAGATATTTTAGCTAATTAAATTCTAAAATTAATGTCTTCATTTCAGACTTGTTTTGCTGGGAACTTACTGTAAATCAATATTTGCTAGCACTGACGTTTAAGGCATCTTTCAATATTCATTTTTTCATACCTCCCTCTACATGGCTAAGAAACTATTATGATTTTGAAATGACATCTATGCAGTGATCTTGAAGTATATGTAGTTGGGGCAGTACATACAGAAATAATACATTTTCCCTTACAGCATCTCAGCTCTCTTACATATTCAGTTTGTACACACTGAATGAACCCACTGCATTTCTTTTAGCTCAATGAGTGCATTTTTCACTATGTTTTCCCTGAAACATTTTCCCAGTCCCAAGAATGATGTTTCCTGAACCGATATTTATCACCTGTACTGGAGGCTCATTCAAACAATCTTACTAAGAAAACAAACGAAATAAGTGGATAGTCAAATTAATGATTAATTATATCCATAAAGATGCATTCAATACATTCTTTTCTTTACTGTGAGCATGTTTGTCTTTTTCCTGTATCCCTGAGATGTCTGTCTACATTTCTTCAAACATGATACTTGAATAGCTTCTACAACTAAAACACACCTGGAAAGCTAAAGCGTGGAGATAGGGAATTTGGGGTAAAGGTATGGTACAGTTAACGATGTTGATTCTCTGCCCCCACAATCTTTTTTTTTTTTTGGCAAATTTCTACTGCTCCACTTCAAAGACCTGAGGCCTGAACTCTTCTTTGCTACATCAAATAAAAGGAAGCCGCTATACAATAGGCTGAGGAGTCTGGAGCAAAAGGTCATCCAACATTACACGTGCTTGTCAGAGACGCAAGCATGGGAAGGAAGTCCGCCCAGGCAATGTGAAGTTGTCTGCTCTCCCCCTGGTGTGTGCACAACTTCTCTAACAGAAGGGGATTCCAGCCCAGGTACTGACAGAGGAAGAGGCCTTTTAAAGTGAAATGAGATCTGGAAATGTTTCAAAGATACCCTGAAACAGACAGAAAAAATCTACTATCTGTTTGAAATAGGAAGAATTGCGAGGCTTAAAAAATGATGGCACAGAATGAAAATATTTTTTACAGATCTAAAATTATAATGAGCTAAGGTGATGGTGAAGGTGAAATGCAACATAATTTTCATAATTATTTAAAGGCACATTCTCAGTCTTTCAAGTGGCAGTGTTGGGCAATCGAAAAACCAAGATGTTTTTTCTGGTTTTTCAATATCATGCTACATAAATTTGAGCAAGCCATTTAACTGTTTAAGGCTTACATAGGTACAAAACAAGATTTTGACATTTATCATAAGAAAGAATGAAATATTATTTCAGATTTTTTTCTGATACCTGATGTTTCCATTATTGTTTGAATTCTTATGCTCTAAAAGGGTATATTCTGTTCTGATAGTTTAATTTATGTGCTCACTTGTTTATTCAACTATATCTGAATATTGACTAAAAGGCATGACTATACTTGTTACCAGTTATTCAGAGACTATTAAGATAAAGTTCCAAACCTTTAAAATATTCATAGTATGGTTAATGAGGCAATAAGGCAAAATTAACAATACAGTTTTAACAAGGGCTATGATAAATGAATGCTACTATTTCTATGAGAAGTTAGAGGAGAAGCTTCTAACTTTGCCTCAGAAAGCCTGAAAGGCTTCATAGAGGAGGTGATTGCTGAACTGGAATGATGGTAAAAGTGGGACTACAATTTCTTGCTAATAGATCAAAGATTGCCACAGGAGGGCTCAGTTAATTTGTGCGGTTTAGCAGCCTTTGGCTTTAAAACATTGTGTGTGTGAGTGTGTGTGTGTGTGTGTGTGTGTGTGTATGTGTGTGTGTGTATGTTTTAAAATATACATTATTGTGAAATTCTGCTTCTAACAATTTGCTTTCTTTTTTAATTTCTTTATTTCATTAAGGTGTTATATATGTGTCCTTATTCCCCCATTACCAATTTGTTTTGATATTAGTTTTTCTTTGTCTTCTTTTACATAGGAAGGAAAGGGAAAAACCATAACTGCTAAATGTAAATGTATGATTATTATCATGACTACTTTTTACCCATTCAATACCTCTATTTTTTAATGCTTTATTTGTATGTGTATGTGTATGGAAATGTAAACATAAGTAAATGCGATTATGATAATTTTAAAATATTCATAGTATGGTTAATGAGGCAATAAGGCAAAATGAACAATACAGGGATCTTTTGAGATAAGAGGAATGATGTTGGCATATTACCAAATCCAAATAGAAAAACCTACACTTAAATTGTTTTAAACATTAAAGGGGATTATAAGCTTTCCAAGAACAGCTAAATATACAAGCATTTTTTTTCTTTCTCTATTATACAATACTAGAGGCCCCATGCATAAAGATTTGAGCAAGAATGGGCCTTCCTTACCTTGGTGGCTGGCACCACCTTTGCTCTTGCTGGAGCCGCCTTTCCGCCCTGCCCTGCTGCCCCGCCCTGCCCCCCCCTGCCCCGCCCCACCCACCCTACCCTGCCCCCACCCACTTGGCACTTACATATGCAAATTAGCCCACCATATTTGTTGGGTTAATTTGCATACTCACTCCTGATTGGCTGGTAGGTGTCTCAAAGGTACAGTCAATTTTCATCTTACTCTTTTATTAGTGTAGATGTTAGAAGGATTCTCATTCTAGTGAGTGTGCAAAATAAGCAAGTAGTAGGAGAGCTTAGTACATAGAAAATATTGGAAACAAAATCATAATGTAATGATTTAGGCCAGTGATCCCCAAACTGTAATGTGCATAAGAACCACCTAAAGAACATGTAGGTGGTTCAGCAGGCCTGGGATTGAACTGATGAATTTTCATTTTTTACAAACTCACAGGAGACATTGGTGCTGCTGATTGAGGATTACACTTTAGGAAGCACTAATGTTGACCAGTTCTTCTCAAATTTAACCTGTATATGAATCACTGGAGCATTTTGTCAAACTGAAGATACTGATTCAGAAGGCCTGACATGTGTTGGAGAATTTGTATTTCAGGTGATGCCTGATGCTGCCCAGCTGAAGACCACATTGTGAGTCAAAGTCATATGGCATGGCTTGGTAATTTCAGAAAATAATAGGATCAAATGGTAATGTCAAGTTTATCTTTGAGCAAATAGATTTCTATCCATATCAACAATAGCCAATAATTATTAATATTTAATATTCCATCTCACCGAAAGAAGTATTTATTGAGCTCCTGTTCTCTGATAAAATGTCTGTCCTAGTTACTGCAAAAAATTAGGTGAAATATGGGTTTCTTTTAAGTAGCTTGTATAACTACCTTACATTGGACTTTTAGAAATGAAATAATACCATGTTTCCCCGAAAATAAGACATCCTTCGAAAATAAGACCTAGCGCATGGAAAGATAAGACATCCCGAAAATAAGACCTAGCGCAACTTTGGGAGAAAAAATTAATATAAGACACTGTCTTATTTTCGGGGAAACAGGGTACTCTGTATTTAATGCATTATATTCCTCTGATTCTGATAAATTGTGTATATAAGGTTAAAAAGGATTAATCTAATCTCTCAAAAAAAAAGTATCTTAGAAGCAATACACTAATCTGGACCAGCCCTGACCCCACCATCCTCCAGTTTAAAAATTCTACTTACTTAGACAAGGTATATTCATGTAAGGAAAAGGTTGAACTAAATCTAGTGAGCTGAGCTGAAAAATATACTTGATTTTGATTACATAACAGTCACTGATGGATCATATGGGTATGGTGTGAAAGAGCCTTACTGACACCTGTTGGCTGTCTTCAACCTATATTTTCTCAGTAATTGATAACTCTCTATACCTTCTGTCGTGTTTAGACATTAAAAACAATAGAGGAGCAAAATGATAATAATGGTAATACATTAAGGGATTTAGAGTAGACATTTCTAACAGAACATTCAAGTGAAAAATAAGAGGAATTACATTTATACTACATACAGGGTGTTCTCCAAAATGTATACACATATTAACAGTTTATAGCTCAATTTTGAAAAATGAAATGTATTTGTGTATGCATATATGTCTTGGAGACACCTGTATTTTGGCTAACTTTGAATGATTTTAATCACTCTTGGGATGCATATATTCCTGTTCATATTTATAAACTTTTAAGTGCTATGGTACTGTGAAATTCAGCAACTTAACATGGCTTTTGCATAGTTAAGAATCTATTTCCCAATTCTTAATTTATTTACTTTTTTGATGGCCTGGATAAATATCTGATTATGTTAATGCAAATATACAAGCCCTCAGACAAATACATGTATAAATACT
The DNA here is from genome assembly GCF_964339955.1 of Pipistrellus hanaki. Lineage (NCBI taxonomy): Eukaryota > Metazoa > Chordata > Mammalia > Chiroptera > Vespertilionidae > Pipistrellus > Pipistrellus hanaki. The sequence continues at coordinate 78,048,789 of NC_140503.1, read as the reverse complement.
TAAAGTAACAATATAATTTTAGCATTTCTTTTTGCCTTGAGTATGTGACTTTTTGTGTTATCATTTATAAGGAAAATTATAATCTTTACAATAATTATTTATGATCAAGTGCATTTGTAATGTCTAATCTTTCCCTTTTCGAAAGAGTGTTATTTTGTGATCTAATCATAAAATTGGGCTATTCAAGCAAAATTTTACTTGCAGAATGTTTGACTTTTTAAGACCTCCTACTGGTGTCATCAGTTAATATCTATATTAAAAAGTTGCAGATAATATAGTTTTAAAATGTAGTTTTTTTGGACTAGAAGAGTGTTGGTTCTTAACCTTTTGGGAAATATGGCCCTTTATAAAAGCTGTGGCTACTCTTCACAGGGATGCTCAGAGAGTACACACAAAGAAATGCAGCATACAAACTAGTGCGCATTGACAGGCTTTTTGAAGGAAGATTAACAACTCCGATCTTGATAATTGAAGTGAAGTTAACCAAAATGCCATATTTTTTCCTCTTTCTTACATAGACATTGAACCCAGATGGATCAATAGAATGTTTTTCTAAATACATCATTTTGTTTTCACTGTGTAAACCTTGCCTTACAAATAAGCCTTTCTACTGATTTGTAACATGGAACCAAGTGGACATCTGGCTTCTGGAAAAATATGATTCACTCATTTGCATTTTTAAATTCCATTCATTCCATTTTTAAATTGTTCACTTGTCCTCTTTGCTCTTTCTAAAAGCAACTCTTCTCAGCTCTCTTCAATTTTAAATACCCACATAGTTTATGTTACATGCAATGCAGAACACCAACTCTTTAAATGAAAATTAATATTCAAGGTCCACAGTATGGAAAAAAATTCACAATATCTAGGTAAGCAAGAAGTGAATTGAAATCCAATAAGGAATTTGAGTGACAAAATTCAATTTACTCTAGTACTTTAATTTGGTCTTGTGCTACTCTGAAATATCTTCTAAGGTCATTTACCTTTTTTTTTTTAGAATCAAAATATTAATAAATAAGTACTTTTATTTTTCAGGCCAGGTATGATATTTCTTTAAAAATACTTTGGGTATACAAAGTGATTCTATCATTAATGGTATGCTATAAAAAAAAATTATGGGATGAAGGACTATATACAAGTATGCCCTGCTTTTTGAAAGTTTGCTTTACGCAACTTCACTTTTGTGAAAGACCTGCATTAGTGCTTGCTTTCACTACCAAAGACATCTGAAGAGGATTTTCACTTTTAGGGAAACAAAGGAAAAGTGTCATCAGCACTCAGTGTTTGTTTTGCAGCCCCTTGGAGAGACAGGAGCACCCTGAGAGAAAGCATGGTACCTCCAATGTCCTCCCCTCGGAACTACACTCAGCCTCAAGCCCCAGGGCTTTGCCCTGTTTCTGTGAGCATCTGTGCTTTGTCTCAGTTTATTTCGTGCAGGTGCTAACAAGACGTGTCCTGAAGTAATGGTTGCTCTGTGTCTTCAGCCATTTAGACTCACAAAAGGGTTTGTAGGAACACTCTACTTTCCGATAGTGGGGAAAACCTGTTATGCTGTTTGGTTGCTCATGAATATTATTTGCAGCGATACTTTTTGTAAGTGAAAATTTAAAGTACAAGAACTTGAGGCTAGAAAGATTTATTCTCAGTCCCATTCCTTTTTATAGTTGCAAATCCAGAATCGAATACTTTCCACAATATTTAAATCTCATAATTGCCAAGTACAGAATAACTAGTAAATTCCCTTAGAATTTTAGGTAAGTTGTCACATGAGCATTTTATTCCTCATCTTAGAGCTTATTCCCTGCATGGAATTTTAGCATTTCAAAATGATAGTATTGATTAGTTAAACAGTAAATGTAATCTCTTTGTATATATCTTGGAAAAACATGGTGTGTGTGTGTGTGTGTGTGTGTGTGTGTAAATGATTTTCCTCCAGTTGAGCAAAAATAGTTAATGAGCCTAAAATTAAACAATGCAAACAGGAATAGCCATGATAAGAAATGATGATGAAATGGGAAAAGTTACTTTATCATGATCTTCAACTATAATTTTGAACTCAATTCCAAAAGTATACCAGAAGATGTTGCTTCTCTAAGACTGTCAACAACATGAGTTTTAAGGAGATTTACTTAGGGATCATATAGCATGGGCAGCAGAGTGGTATAGATGGGGAACTAGAACAAAGAAGATCAGATAGTGGGAATTCTCAAGCTCAGAGCTTGCATGCTCTCATTTATAATTCATGTCTCACTATTGATGCCCTTTGATAACATCATACAATTTAGAAAATCCTGGAAGAACATACTGGAGTTGAAATGAGAAGAAATAAGTTTGGTTTAATTTCTTAACCTGGATTTTATCATAACTATCACATTGAACTAAACCACATTTCCACTCAGAGTTTGGTGCCTATAGTTGATGAGAAATAAATTATTGCTTTAATTATTTGATAGAGGCCTGGTGCACGGGAGGGGGCGACCTGGGTGGGGGTTCCCTTGGGGAGTGGGGCAGCCTGGGCGAGGGGCCTCTGGTGGTTTGCAGGCCGGCCACACACCCCTGGTGATGCAAGCGGAGGCCCTGGTTTCTGGGATTTATTTATCTTCTATAATTGAAACTTTGTAGCCTTGAGTGGAGGCCAGGGCTGGCTAGGAAGTTTGGCTTCCTCCATCGCCGGGGAAACCCAAGTCTCCTGCTCACTCCATGGCCACAACCATTTTTGTTGGAATTTATTTAACATCTATAATTGAAAACTTTGTAGCCTTGAGCAGAGGCCTGGATCTGCCAGAATGTGCAGGAAGCTTGGCTTCCTATATTGCCGGGGAAACCAAGCCTCCTGCTCACTTTGTGGCAGCAGCCATCTTGGTTGGGTTAATTTAAATTCTCATGCCTGATTGGCTGGTGGGCATGGCATGTGGTTGTAGCAGAGGTAGGGTTAATTTGCATATTGCTCTTTTATTAGATAGGATAGCCAAGATCTGAAAACAGTTTTCCTCTTTTAGTAAAAACCCAAATGGGGTTGGCTGTGTGTTTTTAGTTCATTCTGCCTCACTTGTGAGATGGGATAAAAGTATCACCCCTTTCTCACTTCATATATCAGTAGCTAGGACACAATAAGATAATTACTTCTCAATATAATAACTTTTAAGGTTTTAGTTGGGAAAAGTGCAAGCACATAAAACTCTAAGACATAGCACTCTATTGTGATTTATTTTATGGTGCTTTCCTTTGGAGTAATTACTGTGGATGTGTTTATACACAAAAAGATCTCAACTTCTCTTGCCATAAATAAAATTAAAGACCAAACTCTTCATGAAGCCAATATGAAACTCAAGCTATGGAACAATTTCTTTATTGGTGTAGCAAGTTAGTAAAGCACATTAGAAGACAAAGCTAAAACTTCTGAAGCCTATTTTCATTACCAGAAAATTATGTTTTGTATTAAGTAAATTTTCACTAATGTAAAACCCATATTCAAAAGTGCACAAATGTAAAGTATGTATTATTGAATATTTGAATGAGGAAAACATATATATATCTAATTCTCAATGATTTTAAGAAATGTAACATTATTAGCATATAAGATTCCCTCTTTGTCCTATCTTGTCATGACCTCAAAAAGAAATCAGTATTTTGATTCCTATTCCTTCCAATTAATTTTGTTGTTGACTTTTATATAAACAACATATGGTATATTTTTTGTTGTATCTTGCTGTAGTACAAATCTCTCTCTCTCTCTCTCTCTCTCTCTCTATATATATATATATATATATATATATATATACCCAGTGACCAGAATGACAGAATGGCCAGAACGACCAGAATGACTGGTGGCAATGATGCACACTGTGGCATACAACCAGCTTTATCTGGGCCCCCATCAACTTCCAACAGCCCCATCATGGAGTGGGGCCAGCTGGTCAACCCCCCAGCCGGCCCCAGCTCTGATCAACCCCCAACACCCTGAACCTGGGACTCTTCAGTTCACAGGTTGATGCTCTATCCACTAATCCAAGCTATCCAGAGCATAATCATGTATTTAAAAACTATAAAGGCTTCCATAGTAAAACAATTAGTATTTGTAAATGAATTTATCAAGGGAACTGGGTAAATGGTCCTTATAAAAATAAATTATATTTTTATACACTATCAACCAATAATTAGAAAGTAAAATTTTAGAAATACACATACAACTTGCAATAGCATCCAAAAACAAACAAACAAACAAAAACAAGTCAAAGAATGAAACTAACAATATATGTATAAGACCTCTACCCATAGTATTATTGAGAAAAATTGAGATTATAAAAACTACAAATGAAAAGGTTTATCATGCTTATGAACAGATTACAATGTTGAAAACAGCATTTCTCAAAAAAGTGATACTTAGATTTAATGGATTTTCAACCAAAATTCTAGATCTAGCACATATATTTATTTTTTTTAAAGATTTTTGAATTGAATTTTAAAGAGAGAGGATGGGAGAGGGAGAGAGGGGGATATATATTGATATGAGAGCACAACATCAACAATCTGCCTCCTGCACACCCCATCTACTGGATCAAGCCCACAACCAAGGCATGTGTTCTGACCAGAAATTGGACCAGTAACCTTTCAAAGCATAGGATGACACCCAACCAAATGAACCACACTGGACAGAGCCTAGGAAATATTTTTAAATGTTAAAGTCAGCAAGATAATTTTAAATTCAAAGGGAAAAGAATGACCAAGATTATCTTGAAAAAATACAAAATCAAAGGGTATGCATTACTAGAAATTCAGATTTAGTTCAAATCATAACAAAGTCAGTATAGTGCATAAAGGAACTTAAATGATAATCTGAAACTACACAAACACACAGTAGTGTCACCTGTAAATTATGACAATGGTGACACTACACTGTAATATTGCAAAAACTGTCTTTTTAATAGATGGTGTTAGGCCAATATTATATACATAAGAAAAAGTTATAACAGATTTCTATCCCTCAGCATATACAAAAATCAATTCAGGTCACCATTGAACATAAAATTAAAGGGTAAACAATAAGCTTTCCCCCCAAATAGGAATATATTGTCACACTTTTAGGATAACTAAAGGTATCTCTAACAGGGCCCAAAGTGTACTAACCATAGCAGATAAAACTACATTAAAATTATGAGATTATGTTCATCCAGAGACACCATTAAGAAAGTGAAAAATGCAATCTATAGTCTGGAAAAGTTGCTTGCAAAGCATTTATCTCACGAAGGAGATATATGCAGAATATGTCAAGTACTAAAAACAATAAGAAAAAAAGATAACCCAAAAGAAAAAGGGGCAACAGATACTGCAGGAAATATAATATCCAAAGGTCCATATAACAGGAAAAGTGGTCAAGCATTACTTGTTGCCAAAGGAGTGCAAGTTAAAATTACAATGAGCTATCACTACATACTCACCTAAACTCTAAAGTTAAAAAGTGATAATACCAAATGCTGGTAAAAATAGAAAACATCAGACATTTCTGGTGCAAACTTGTAATGATACAACTTCTGAACAGTGTTCAGTCAAATCTACCATAGCTGAACATACCTTATTACACAGCATTTCCACCCATAGGTATAAAGTTAACAGAAAAGTATGCTTACATGCCCAAGAAATATACTAGAAGATGAATGAATAGTAGCCAACAATTGGAAATAACCCATGTCCATCAAAAGTGGGGATAGCCCTATGCAATGAGCCCAGTTTAGCTCATTGCAGAGCATCGGCTTTATGTTTCTTTTCTTTCTTTTTGAGTTTACACAAATCAAATTTTTACCAATCCATGCCCCCCCACCCCCCTTTCTGAAATCTGGCTAGTTTAGTAATTATACTTCACTATATATTTTTAGTTGATTAGAGATTATAACTCATTCTTATTTTGTGACCATCTATTTTTAATTTGTATTTTTACTACTTTCTAGACAATGCAAGTAAAAATACAAATTAAACACTTTATTTACCCATTTCTACACTTTTGTATTATTGTTTTCATATATTAAATTTGAACTGTATTTTAAACTATAAACTGTATTATTTCTCTTTGTAGATTTAACATCAATATTGATGTGTAAACATATTTTTCATTATTTTTATTTCTCACTGTATCTCTGTTCTAGATTCATTCTGTTAAAAGGTATCTTGCTATATTCTTAATTTGAATCTACTGCTATGAGTAATCTTAGTTTTTGTATATTTACCTAAGCTTCATTTTGTTGTAAGGATATTACATTTGGGTATAAAATTCTAATTTAGTAGACTTTTCCCCCCCCAGCACTTTAAAGATATTTCATTATCTTCCAACTTCCATTGCTTATTTTACTTCTTTGAAAGTAGTGATTGTTTCACACTCTGGGTAAGTTAAGAATAAACCATTTTTCTATGGTTTTAGCCTCCTTTAAGATGAACAAATTTAGTATGATATTCTTAGTGTAACTTTTTTTATTTTTATTTTTATTTTTTTAGTGCTTATCTGTTTTGGGTTTGTAAGACATACTGAATTTGTACTTGCAACATTGAAGAATTCTTTTTTAAAAATATATTTTATTGATTTTTCACAGAGAGGAAGAGAGAGGGATAGAGAGTTAGAAACATTGATGAGAAAGAAACATAGATCAGCTGCCTCCTGCACACCCCCTACTGGGGACATACCCGCAACCAAGGTATATGCCCTTGACTGGAATCGAACCAGGGACCTTCCAGTCTGCAGGCCGACACTCTATCCACTGAGCAAGACTGGTTTCAGTGAAAAATTGTTGATAATATACTTTGCAATATTGTGTTTCACATTCTTTTTCTGCTCTCTTTCAAGAACTCATATTGCATGAATGTTAGTTTTTGACCTAACTCACATATATCTTATGATCTTTTCTATTATTTTCCATTTACTTTATTCTCATGCTTCAGTATGGATATTTTCTAATGACCTAGCTTTTAGCTCTGTAAGCCCTCCTTGAGCTCTTTCCAAATAACTGTTAAGCCTATTTTTTGAATATGTATTTAAGTTACTATAATTTTTAGATCTAGACTTTGTCTTTAAATTTTGATAGGTTGCAGTTGTATAATAAAATCACCTGGCTTGTTTTGTTTCTTGAGCATATTGATGAATTTATCTTAAAATCTAATATTTGTGTCATCTATAGTCTGTTTCTATTGTCTACTTATTTTAATACTTTTCCTTCAACAAGACTATAATTTATCAAAACAGAATCTAGACATTGTGTTTGATTATAGAAACTGACTGATGTTATCTTATTCTAGATAGATTCTTTCCATCCTATGGCAGGCAGCAAAAGCACGGAGCATATCAATCTAATGATGAATTGAGCTGACTGAAGGCAGATTTTCTGTCTTTGTAAGTCTTGGCCTTCTTATTCATCCCTTTTCAAAGACTATAGCTTTCCTGGGCTTCCATCGGAGACTCTTCTAAGGGCAATTAGAATGCCAATACTCTGTCTTGCTTTATGTTTGCTTTCTACCTCTTCTGAACTGGTGATCAATGAAACTTTATTGATAACTTCTGTGAAGAGGTTCTTCCTTTTTTGTGTGTGTGTGTGTTGTGTGTGTTCTAGGCCCCTCAAAATCCTACCTGCCTTGATAGCATAAAACTCATTTTTTTTATTTCTTAGCAGATAGCATCTGGCTACCACCTGACTTCCAAGTTTGACCCAAGCCAAGAATGGGTATATTTCATGAGCAGAAAATAAGCGTTCACAGTTCTGGGCTTGATTTGGTAAGCTGCTTTTTCTTCAGAAACTTGGGTTTCAAATATTGGCTCTCTCAGAAACTCTTCAATTCCTTAAACCTTATGTAGTTTGTATGTTATCCAACTTTTTCCAATTTTTCTCAGCAAGGGCCTTGTTCTACTACAATCTGTTTCATGGTATCTGGAAGTGAAAGTAATTCCCTATATATTTCTTTTGGAAATGATGAGATTAGCTACTATTGAGTGAAATTTTGTATGTTAACAATTAAAAAATTAAATCACTCAAAACTATGTGTTGCTTAATATTATAAGAAGCTCCAATAACTTTTTTGAGTACCCTTTCTTAAGTACATATATTATAAATTTACATTCACATAATTTCCAATTATTATTTAAAAGATATGTATTATATACTTCAGAAACATAGTTGTTTTTTGAGATATTAATGTTTTAGTTTTGGTGTATGGCACTTTAATTACAAAATGATAACAAAATAAGAGGAAAAACATCCCTCAGGGCATCACAATAGTTGATTCTTAGGGTAAAGATTATAAAAATATTTGGTTCTTGGGTACAAGCTTATGTAGGTGTTTTCAAATAGTCTCACTAATTAAATTTTCTTGGATAAAGTTCAAGAAATCCATTCAGCAGTATAAAAAACACTGAATTTTGTTAGAATGAGTTTTCAGAATCATAGCTTTCAATTAGTTAAGAATTGATATAAACATTAATCTAAAACATTTCATAAGTGAGGTGGATTCTGTAATCTCTTACTCTAAAGCAAAACATTAGTAAAACCTCATATTATATGAAATATTTTTCAAACTGTTATGGTCAGCACCCACTTCCTTGCTGACATTGCATAATCACTGTATGCACCAAAGTCCATCTTATACACTCAATCAAATTCGTGGTTGGTCTTTCCTCTGTATCTTAGTATCTTTATTCCCAGGGATGTTTAATTCCATTTTTTTTTCCTACCCATTCTCCCATGTAGTTTTATCTGACCTGTATCTCATCATTTTAAGATCATAGGTATTATCAAATATTTGATCAGATAAACCAGCGATTTTCACTGGTGTGCTTCTGGTGTGCTTGATTATTTAGTCAGAGGCACTGAGCTATTTTTTCTTAGATTGTAAAAAAATATGCAATAGCCAACACAATAATAGATGTCTAGTGTGAATAAATAAAAATTATACCTATATTTATTGTCAGGCTGGCAAAAATATATTTTTTGGTACGCTGTGGAATTTTAGTAATTAATTTATGTGTGCCATGATATGAAAAAGGTTGTAAATCACTGAGATTAACTGATATATAATAAGATAAAAGTTTTAAATGGAAAGTTTTAAATATATCGTAAGCAAAATATTGTACTTCATTATAATAGCTTTTGAATAAAATCATAATAGCATTGTGTTAAGATATGTATTTTTAAAGAAAAACATCCCTTTTTTATCAAGCATTTGCATAAGTCTTTAAATGATAGCTTTCTGATGATAAACATTTATATTTTAATAAGTTGTAAAGATTTTTTTCCTCTGGAAATCAATTAAAACCTGCTGCATATATTATCAGTGTCATAATAATTAAGATATTCTTTTGCCTTGAAACTTATTTTGACCAATGTAGCATCTAATTTTAAATATTTTGACAATTACAATTGCTTAGTTTTAGGATTTTTTACATTATTCTTCAAAATAAGATTGTATTGTGTTTGCCAATTTTCATGATTTGCAAGTATAATGCCCATTAGGTGTTTTTATTAGAAATTATAGATTCTTATTTTATATAATAAGTTTTTAGAAGGGACATAACTTGCAAATCCATAAAAATAAAAATCCATTTTCATTCAGATCTATAAATTATTTTATTACCTGTATTCTACAAAGATGCATTTGTCTCAAGGGCATTCAAGGATGCATTAAAAAACAAGTAGTATATGTATTACCACTTGTAGATAAGAAGTTTTGAAGATATTTTGCATGATTCTAGAATCAAAACACAAAATGGAAAACGGAAATATTATATTGCTCAAAGCCTTTATACTCAAAATTTACTGTCTTAATATTATTGTAAACCTTATTTTCAGATTATTACTTTTAGATAGGTTATCAACAACATACCAGTATCACTGTGGTATATTACTATTCTCTTGTGTATCTCATTAAATACCTTGCTACTTAATTATGATCTCTAAATGGTGTTAATATAAAAAATGTTCTGACTTCAAAACATTGAAAATGCCTGGCCTAGCTGTTGTAACACCATGCCCACAGGATATAGCTATATCCCTGTTTTATACTGCACTTATGTTTAAATTTAATGCCAATATTTCATTGCTAAGAAACATGTTACATGAGGATAGAGATGCCATATTTATTGAAGGGCACATCTACATTGGCAGGTGTTTTCTGAATTAAACATTTGTTTCAGATAATATTTTATTCAGGAGCATTTTATCAGCCAAAATGTTTTCTGTTTCTCTTTTCCCCCTCCATTTTTGAGAATTCCAGTTTGCTCACTAAATATTCTAATCTGAAAATTTTGGGGAGGAAATATTCTTTTCCTTTGCTCCAAATGGTGTAAAATTCTAATTTCCTCAGTGAAAATTTTCTGTTGAGGGCTGGCACTAACACAGAATAGCTCAACTCTTTGGGTATTGAACTCTATTTTCCAAATATTTTTCTTTTAAAAGTAGGCCTTTAGATTGGAGCTCTTTACTTGTTGATGGTTGAAAGGTATGTAAGCATACAGTCCAGGTGGGAGGACCGGGAAAGCACCATTTGGACCAGGACATTTGTCTGAGACAGTCTTCATTATATTCTCGGAAAGTTGAGTAATTGAGGTTTTTAAAGAAACTGAGTTTGGATTCATCACAAGTCTAAATCTGTGCAATTTGACTTTATTTATTTATTTTTATGAATAAAAGTTACACTTTGCACTCATTTGCATTGCTGCTACTTTCATTTGAGATCGGATTTTTGGTATTTTTTTTTTCACCACCATCCATCTGTAAGATACCTCCTGTCACTAATGTGAATTCCCTCATTAATATGATATTCACAACTGCATAGATTAAAAGTTATCTGATCATATTTGGCTCGTCCCATGTTGTATCATTCTGTTTCTATATTTGATAGATTGTGATTTAACTCTGGCAATGTTAGCATGTAAAGATAATGAGTCAGATGATTATGTTGGAAGAGTAAAATTTTAATATGGCCGTTGCTTTATTTTGTAGAAGTTAAAATTAGTAGGTACAGTTTTTATAGTCACTTTAATAAAATAGAAAACAAATTTTGCATCTTTAGTCTTATCAATAGTAAAGATTTATATCTAAATTAATGTCAAAATGAGTACAGATGGTTTTCTAATTAAATATACATGTCTGAGAAAAAACTATTTTCTTTCTTTTATATGATTAATCTTCTTAAAAGCTCTTAAGAAAAATAAGTTTTTGTTTCTGATAACAACTTTTATAAACACATGGAACAACACAAAAAACATTGTTTTTGAGAATGTATGAAAACGAAAATGTTGAACTAGTGAGAAGATAAGAAATCTCTGGAGTATCCTGCCTACAGAAACTCTTACAGTGATTTTCTTAATTGGTTGTTTATGTTAGGAACAAAGGAATAAAACTCAACAAAACACATGAGTGCAGTGAACTGAAGATCCCTTTAAGAGTTGAATTTGATATGTGTTAAAGCATTAACAAGAGGTATCAAGAATTCTCTTTATAATTTCAGATTAACTCTACCTGAGTTGGCCAATGTTGAGGCTTGAGGGTATTTTGAAACGCTTAGCATCTGTTCCTTTATTTGTTGAAAAAGTTGAGCATTTCTAAATATTAAAACTCTATCATTAATATCAATGAGAATTTACCGATGGACTAAAGAACTCTTACTGCCATCTGGTTTTAGTGATCACAATAAACTCTGTATAAGGCTGTACATTTTTAATAAGTATTTGGGAAATAATCTTTGTATAGCATCTTATACATGGAAGGTGCTAATACATTTTGGATCTTTCCCCATCTCTTTCTCTCTCTCCTGGACCCCTCCCATGTAATGTGTAATGAGAATTGCCAGAGCCCTGGATAAGGAAAGCTTTTGGAGCCAATGGATGTTTCATGCTCTTAAACCATGCTATATGGGGACCACCTTCCCCGAAACACTCTCCCCTGCTGCTCAGGGTGCCTTCAACTCTTCTGCTCTCTCTCAAGCTGCTATGTAATTCTTGCTATCTGACTTAGTTAGACCTGAAATCTAAGTGATTAGATATAAACTATTTCTAATAGCACACCAAGTGAAAAGTTGAAAAAGTAAAAAAAAGAAAAAAAAAAGAAAAAGAAAATCTTAATGTGAAAACCATGATGACTAGTGAGATTACCACAGAAAAGTGAAAAAAAAATCACACAGATAATAAAAAATAATAAACACTACACCACAACACCACTTTGGCTTAAGTTGTCAAGTCCTTTGCTCTTTCCCCTTTAAAGTGTGACACCTAGTAGGCTGCTTTACCTTTTTATTATTCAATTAGAGTACCTGAGCATTAAATTAGGTCAGGTACAAAGATTTTCCCAGAACACTAGGACAATGACATATCCTAAAGAAAATATTGTGAAATGCATTTGAAACCGCTGTGTACTATGCCCCCGTTCCTCAACCCCAATCTTTGAGTCACAAAATGACATTAACAAAATGTCTGTTACTTCTTGAACAATAAAATTTTCTTAATGTTGTTTTATCCAGTGTCCCCCACAAATGATCATTTTCTAAAACACATTCTGGAACATGCTAGACAGCTTCAGTGAGAAAGCAAACTTTAAGAACTTGGCAATCCTCATATTCTAACTAGCTGCCATTCTTCTTAATGTAAAAGGTATATACAAGTCATCGAATCCTTAAATTTTCTATTGAATCTTTTTCCATGAAACATCATCATATTCAGGCCTTTTAGGCTTATTAAAAATAAAAAAATTAATTATTGTTGGCAGATAAAAGCAGTTTAGTGAGAATGAAGGCAACATATCACCATAGAACACCTGTTGTTTTTACCTCATCTTAATATATGAGAGGCATTATTTCAAACTGTTTATTACAAAGCTCCATATTATAATGCTTGTAGTTCTCTCTGTGGATTAAATGCAATTTTTTTTATCAGCCAGTATTAATTCAGTGGAATCCTAATAAACGTCTGTTCTGTGCCTTCCACTTCTAACGCCCTGTGCAGGAAGGCCAGCCTGCCTCTCCCACAGCTGGGGAAGGCTTGGGACACTTGGGGCAGCAAACAGCCGTTGAGGAAGGTTGTGTGACCTACCCTTTGACCCATGATGTGTGGGAGAACACGGGGGTGAGGGTAAATTCATGCTCTGGCACGTGCCTAGAGGCAGAGTGACCGAAGGTATTCTTGACCTTTTCGTGCCGAACACACAGCGCAGACCCCTGGTGTCTCAGTGCCCTGATTCCTCAGGTCACAAATGAGGTGGAACCAAATCCCGGCCTTTCTCGGGTCCTTTCAGGTTATAATCACCCAAAGATCTCTCCAGCGAGGTTGTCATCCCTTTTCATCATAACAGAGCCTCAGAGCCTAATTTTGATCCTGGTTAAGCATAGTTAAATGGAGCAGAGTTAATTAATAGGCATTCCATATTTTGAATGTCAAGTAGCTTTGTAGAGGAAGATGAGCCCTGGAATAGGTGGCGTAGACATATTAGTGTGGGAGTAGGTATGTATGCGTGCCCAGATTAAGAAGGAACAAACAAAGATGGGGGGGGGGGAGGGATGTAAAAAGAAGTAAAAAGAAAACAAATTTGGGGAAGAATGTGAAGGAAGGTGATTATGGCCTGACAGAGGGTTCTTCAGAAGGGGAACCACAATTTATTTTTGTGATGGAAAGAGGTTATGCAAAGTGCTGAACTGAAGGAATGTGTTAAGTGTGTGTAGTGATGAAAGGTGGTGGTTTGGTATTGAAAGTGTCTGGTGGGAATGGAGTGCTGGCTGGGGCATGTTTTCAGTCTAAGTGACAGAAATGTAAGTAAGTGCAGTTTTGCTGTTTCTGACCTGAAGGATGAATGGGGTATATGTGCCAACGAATAGAAAGGCAGATTTAGGTTCAATTTTGAATTTCAGAGGGTCTATCAAAATAAATAGCGGCATTATTCCCAAAGAAAGCTTCGGTGAACACACAGAGCGTTTTATTCCTTTTAGAAATATGATTAACGGCTTGATTGTTAAATACCAAACTCAACATTTTGGTTAGCACGACAGTCACCGTGTTCTTTGTCTTCAGTTAATTAAGCATTCTGTGAGAGCGGAGCCCCCTTTCAAGGCTAGCTTTACGATCAATACTCCAGAAATCCTAAACACAGAGGAAAAACATATACAATTTGTTGTTATACAAGTCAGAAAATTACACTAATGGTTTTAATTTACATTCCATCTTAGCCTTCTGTTTTACAGGCAGCAACTGCGGGCTTCCTTTAATTGCACAAGCAATTAGGCACTTACACTCTCAAAATTAAAAGGAAATGACTAATAGTGTGTGCGGTATCTGTGCCCACCAGTGACAGTGGCTACAGACAATCCTGCTACCGAAGTGAAAGCCAGGGATGAGAAGCAGGCCTTGAGTCATTGCCCTTTCTGAAGCATGAACCACGTTACGCTCCTAAGTTCTCTGGTTTTGAAAGTTCTGTGTTTTTGACAGATGTAAGCAGTAGCCTCTAGTGCTCCTTACGATCTGAAGTACAAATTATTGTCATTTAAATAGAGTGGAAATGGCGACAGATTCTGAACAATTTTATTGTAAGATATATTCTGTTGGAACATTTTCTCTGGAGTATTTTAGACCACTCATGTTGGGAATTTAATATGAGTGCCTGATTTTTCAAGTAACGTTTCCTGCTCTTACACAGCCCACCCAGAATTTGTCTCTAAGTCATTTTGCACCTCTTCAAATGACACCTAAATATTGACAGCCCCCAAAGCACCGCAGGAGTCCCACTAAATACAGTGCATTCACAAAAATCTCTGTGGACGCGAACAAAGGACGAGTCTGTGTCTCTCCATCTACCATGCCTGTTTCATTTGTGTACAGTGAATTTAGGTTGCCTTTTCCTCACTGAAATATGTAAAATACACTTTCTGTTTGATGTCTATCTTTCAAAGTAAGAGTTGTTAGAAAACAATGTCTATTTGCTACTGACTATTTCCATTCAAAGTCTCCAAAAAGGAGAGAAATACTTTTAAGACCCTTACCCAAGTTGAACGTCCTCCGTGCAGTAATCAAATTCAGCTATTTTTAAAAATCATTAATAACAGCTGTTAAGCACAAAAATCTGTGAGATTAAATTTTGTTATAACCACACACACTGCAAATCTCTCCTTTTGCTAAATCTATTTAACAGCCCACAACAGTAGTCAAGCACAGCCAACCAACTCTTAATTCTACTTTCCTCTCTAGCCACTATTTTGTTGTTTTTCAAAAAATCTAACTACCCTTGCACTTATGTCATAAAAAAAATTCTGCCTTTTTTCCCTTTTTTTTAATATTTGTATTCAAGACAAACAACAGGAGGTTGAAATCAGGCCATTTAAAAGAAACATCTGCTGACATTTATTCATATGCTACATGTTCCACTTTCATCATTGAATGTAATGATAAACACACATTCCAGTCAATAATGGCAATTCCCAGCCAAGCTTTACAAATGGTCTCTTTAACACCTAAATTGACAGCTCGGGAGATTTTGAGATAGAAGCTAAATATGGTACATTTGGACACTGTTTGCCTAAGTCTAGGATGTCTTGAAAAGTTTAATAAGCAGACATACATTATAAAATAGAATAAAGTCTTGACTACGCAGGTACTGGAGCAGTTGTTTGACTTTTTTTGAACCGATTAGATGAAGGAAAAAAGAAAGACCTTCAAAACCAAAGGGCCCTTGGATGAGGAGAGTAAAACAAAGCTCTGGCCCACGCTGTGTAACACTTAAGAGAGGAAACAGATTACATCTCATTTAAATTATAGATCTTCATTGTGGAATGCTAAGTAAGTTCAATATTTAGTTTGCTTCCCAAGTTAATTGAAAGAAACCCTGCTCTGAGTTTCAATTATTTAATATTTTATAAAATACTAAACGTTTCATTTATTGCTTGCAATAATAATTATGTCAGTTTTTATCATGCTATGGATTTTTTTCAAGGCCCATGCCATAGGTTTTGATACATATTTGTAACCTTTCCCCAAGCAGAGTGAATTAACAACACTCAAGGTAGCCATTAGAGATCTCATGAAGGGAAGGATGACATTAGCCTGAGTCACCACTGTGAGAACGCATGAATACATGCTCATCTGGGGCACGAAGGATCCCGTTTTATGAGCATCTTTTATGCATATCCCTTTACATTTAGTTCAGATTGATTAAGCTTGTAACTGAATCATAGATTGTGTTCCAGCCAAGCAGAAAATCATAGCTTTACCCAACTCTATCATGGGCAGAGTTTCTCTTTTCAAAACTCTGCCTTACTGTGGTTTAAGACAGGCCACTCACTACTTATCAAAAACGAATCTAGACATTTAGCAAACTACCTCTGAAGCATAATGAGAGGTTTGGAAAGTTATGTCATGCAATGTCATCCAAAGAGCACGTCGCACCAATCTGTAGCGCTCTGATTAATGGTATTTTTCTCTGAAATCAGCTCAGTTTAGGAGACAGCTTGAAATTGTTTTTTTGTTTTTTTGATTTGTTTCTCTATGCAGGACAAATGGAGCTAAATTTGGAATGTCATATTACGATGTTTTCAGCTGCTTCCAAGGCATATTGGGCAAAGTAGCCAGACAAATCCTAAGGCCTTATTATTGTTCTATGTGGGAAAATAGAAAATTCAGACTAGGGGTTTATAATGCTGCACAGTGTTACAGAGCATTTCTTGCTCATGGCACGTGGAGGGCAGGCCACAAGGACTTCTCAGGCAGTATGGTGTAGGTCTGGTTTGAAATCACGGTTTTCAGAGTCAGCGCTCAGATTAGAAAAGCGTTAACACCATAATGCTCCTTTTTATAACGTTACCTCTCCTATGAACCTATTGAAACTAGTCAGAATGGCATTTTCCTCCAGCCACCCACTTTCCCATATTCACGTCTTTCCTGTGCAGTAGAATGACGGTGGGCAAATCAATTTGTTACAGCTTTTGGGCAGAGTTGAGAGGAATCAGTTGATTCCTACTGATTCCTGGTCCTAAAAGCTTTCTCACTGTGAATGTTTGGCAGGAGTGTAACCCAGTCCTGCAGCAACTCCACTTGAGCAGAGTGTCGTGTACTTAATGGCAAAAGGGAGAAGAAGTAGGATGTGCTCTCTCCCAGGCCCCCCAAGCCAGAGCGGAGCGAAGACGGGACGCCAAATAAATCTGCCAGTGATTACGCTAAAGGAAATTATGATCTTGTTATAGAAACCATTAAAGGAAAACCAGAGTTGGTATGTAAATATTGTTGCATCATTATACCACTGAAAAAAACAACCTCGTGCAACATTAGTATGTTATGCAATTAACAAAATGAAAAATGAGCTGCTTGAATTTAAAGCTTTTAATGTTTTTCAAACAGATAATAAGCACTTTCAACACCATTGTAAAACATAATAGAAAAGGTCTCTCAAAGAGTGACATATTTCATTAATACTTACTTTGCATTAAGGAGTTGACATACGTTCACATATCTCGGTTATTTGTTATTTTCTAAGTCATCAAATAGCAAGCACCTAAAAGCTAATGCAGAATGAAGTTAGAAGACTAGTGAGAGGATAAGGAAATCATTTTTGTGTCTTATGAAAGTGATTATTGGCCTGCACATATTTTACTGATTTTTTGGAGGGAAAACAAGCAGCTCAGATAGCCAAAAGCTTCGTTATTAAGTGCTCTGTGAAATATTTTAAATCTAGAAGTATTTAAAAAATATTAATATATTCAGAGCCTTAGAATTATAAAATATAATTAACACTTAAGCTATTATTCAATATTCTTGTTGACTCCTGAAAACTAGCAGTTAATTTATATATTCAATTACTGTAGTTGAATCTAAAAAATACTTTAGCTGAGTTATTTCAATGAAAAAACAAAAACTTCTCCAAAATATGTCATAAAATATTCTGATGTGCAACACTAAGCAGATATTGTTCAAATAATATAATATTCAAGATGTATTAATTATAACTATATAATTCAGTTTGCTGTGCTAGTATTTGTAGCTAAACCAAAAACAATTATTTTTATGTTTGAAAGTCAAAGACTTGCTCAATCAAAACAATTTTATAAACATTAATTTACATTACCAACAATGAAGCAATTTTACTTTTCAGATGAGTGATTTCAGTATCAAATTCAGAATAGTAAGGAAAAATTCATATGGGGACAATGCAACTCTCATAATTTCTAAACGGATATGATTTACTGTAGGCACTAGAAAGTTAATATGTTCTCTAAAGATTTCTTTAATTTAGTTGTTGCTAATTTATTCACACTAATACAGAAAAAAATACTGCAAAATTTTTCATAACAAAAAAACTGTGCATATCTCTGTGTTTTAGCTGGCATGTGGTTCTACACAGATGGTTTGGGGCTTTCTTTGCTGCAAAACAGATGGGCCTGCACTGTCCCTTACCAATCAAAAAAGAACTTGAAAATATAGGAATATCTTTACCTACATTGCGTCCTTTAATTCAGGAAATTAAAATGCCTAAAAGTATAAATAACTGCCTATGGAAAATAACTTTTGAAATGGAATGTCATATGTTGAAATTATACAGTAACCCAGTTCAGGTTAAATGCAAAAAATATATAAAAAGTTTGACTTGTACTCAATATTGTTTTTAATATACAACTGTTAAGAAATTTACAGGTATGGAATGACTGTTATCATGTGTTCACCTTGCTTAAAAAACACTGCTGTTTTGAACTTGAAGTGCTGGTAAGCATATTTCAATTCAAAGTGATCATTCTAAGCAGCAGCATCCATCGAGCCAAATTAGCAAACACATATGAGTTTGGTATACTTATAACTGACATACTTTCACAACCAAAATAGAAATGAAAACAAAGCTCCAGATTAACCTTAATGCTTTAAGTATTACTTTAATTATTTTCCACAGAAATGATAAACAAAGTATTTTGTACCTTGAATTAGAATTTGCAGCCTGCCTTCCGTTTTAAGGTTTCCATTGAAATGTGGAAGTATGATATCGGAACTATTAAAAGCACTCTCTTTGTTTGTATAGTACAGGAAATCGCACGAAGTAATGTGGCAGCACACTCCCATGTCATCTCCGTGTGAGAGACAGACATTGTGGGCTCGTAGGCTCAGAATATAGTGTCGCTTATAGGGAGAGCGCCTACCGCTTTTATCTCAAACATACAAATAAAACTGTCAAATGTGATGCTGTGACCAATTTTGGATATTTTGTAAATATACATTCTAACAGGGAACAACTTTGCTGAGCATAGTCAAGGCTAAAGCTAGCTTTCAGAGCTGGGTTTTCTCTGTGGCATTTCCCTTAAAGGGCAGGTTAGCTCTCTGGTCTACCTAGTGATTTCAGAGCACTGTGTACCCTGCATTTTACTTCTCTCCCACACTCTGCATTTATACATGGTACAACCTTTCCAGGAAATGATAAGTGATCAAGCTCTAATGCTTCACTACAAGAAAAATAAATATAAATCCACTTATATGTAAGTCTATAACTATATATCTATATTTATCAACACATACAGATATATTTACATATATTTGCAACTATACATATAACTATATATAACTGTATCTCTATATATCTATTCATATATATGCTCTCTCTAAATATGTTAATATAGATCTTCATTCTTTGAAAATATTTTACCAAAGAACACAGGAATACTTTTTTTTACATCTAAGCAGCATATCTTAAATTGGATTACTTATTTATGCATATATATATATATATATATATATATATGTATGTATTTATTTATTTTTAACCCTCACTCACAGATATGTTTTCTTTTATATTTCATAGAGAAAACTGGAGAAAGAGAAGGAAAAACATTGATATGAGAGTGAAACACCAATCATTTGCCTCCTGTATGTACTTACAACTTTGTTATATACCCTGACCGGGCATTAAGCCCACAGCTTTTTGGTATGTGGGGCAATGCTCTAAACAACTGAGCCACCCAGCCAGGGCAGATTCTTTTTATAATGTTCATATTGCAAAAATAACTTTTCCTATGTCTGTGTGACACAAAATAACACCTTTGCTTATATTTTTCAATTACATGAAAACCAGTTGTGTCTCTCATAGCTTTAGATCAGCAATTTTCAACCTGTGTGCAGAAAGAATTGTTAAAATGTGCAATACCAAACTATTTAGTCAGGGGCGCTGACCTTTTTTCCCTTATAGTGTCAAATAAAAAACCACAACAACCAACACAAAATAGCCATCCAGTGTGAATGAATCAAAATTATACCAATTTTTTTTGCCAAATCAGCAAAAAATATATTTATCTTTTGATGTGCTGCAGAATTTTAGTGATTAATTTATGTGCATCATGAGATGAAAAAGATTGAGAATCACTGCTCTTGATAAAAGGTTTTGCCAGGCTAGTAAATGTAAATAAAACTGTAAAATAAACATATTTAAGAAAAACTGTTCTCCAGCACTCTTAAATACTTTGGCGGCATCTACATAAGCAAAAAAAAAATTGATATGGTAATAACAAATATTTTTTATCCATTTTTTAAAAGAAGTTTCCAAAGATGTCTTCTAGCTTAAACCTAGATCAAATTACTGTTGTATGAAGTAAGATTGAACTCTTAAAAATGTCCCACACTTTAGTTTTTAAATAATTCAACAAGTCTTTTTGTTGTTGTACATTAGTAAAGTTTACTAGAATAGTTATCTAGTGAAGTATGAGTTATGAAGTTTTCTGGCTTAACATTTAGTCAGTAGCTAGTAGACCCACTAGAAAATCAAGGAACAAAATCAGCAAATTTTCAGCTTTGTGACATTTAAAAAATATATATTTTATTGTTTTGTGTTTTTTTTTTTACAGAGAGGAAGGGAGAGGGATAGAGAGCCAGAAACATTGATGAGAGAGAAACATCAACCAGCCGCCTCCTGCACACCTACCACCAGGGATGTGCCCGCAACCAAGGTACACGCCCTTGACTGGAATCGAACCTGGGACCCTTTAGTCCACAGGCCAACACTCTATCTACTGAGCCAAACCTGTTTCGGCATGACATTTTTAAGACACATTTTAATTGTTGGGAATATTCTGGCAATTGAGGGGAACCAAAATAGCCAAAGATAAAAAACAAACAAACAAAACCCTCAGGAACTAGATGAGCATTTTATAGACTTTTTCTGGACTCCATTGAGAAAAAGATTATATCTCTTAGGTGTCCCCAAAAATATACATACATTTTGAATAATTAGAAAGGCAGTGTTTATTAAAATACATTTCATTTTCAAAATTCAGCTATCAGTTGTTAAAGTGTGTATACATTGTTTTTTTGGGGGCAGGACACTGTATACAACTCTTGCATTAGAAAATGTAGATTGTGCCATCAGCCACTACTAGCTTATATGGCTCTTTAGTACCTCTCTAGAAATAGGTATGATGTACCCTAAGAAATATTCATGTCTATTTTTTGGAAAGTTAGAATGTTCCAGAGCTTCAAAGTCAATTTTTAAAGTATCCTCCTGCTAATTATATGACCCAAGTTCAATTTTGCCAAGTCACATGGACCTAAACAGAAGCTTTAGATCCTTTTTATTTGAATTTTTGTTAAAACTAGATTATAAAGTTATATTAGACTTCTTGCAAACAAATAGCCGTTATATTAGGAAGTAAACATTAGCAACTCTTACTCAGTTTTCCTAATTTCAACTATTAATATCTGTGAAAACTATATAAAAAATGCAAAGGGGACCATTTACTGTTATTTGTCCTGTTATTATTTTCAATTATCTGCAGTCCCCAGAGAGACAGGATTATACCACTCACTGACTCAGGCCTGGCCACAGGACTTGACTTGCCAATGACCTGTGACCCCAAATGATTTACATCACATCTAATCAGAAACTGTCAGAGCTAAGGCATGACTGTGCCTTACTCTTTCCTCAATGGGATAGATATGATTGCTATTTCTTTACAAACTCGGAAATAAAAACCGGGGGTGATCTGTAGCACGAGGAAGAAATAAACCCATGTTTTTGAGAGCCCCTGAGATCTAGGGGCTATCTGTAACTATAGCAAAATTTAGAATAAGCTAACTGTTACGAAAATAAAGAATTTCCAAAAGACATTGCATCATTTCAATCTATATTACGTCAAAGGAACTCTGTCAGTATGTGGAAAAGTCTGGAACCAGGAATATTAGCTAGATGATACCAAGAGGAAGGAGCTGGCATCCCTGGCACTGAGTACTTGACAGTTTACTGGGAGAGAGAAACACGCAGGGGACTCTGGGTAAGTGGGAGTCTAGGACCATGTGAGGTTTTGTGCAGAAGGCGAGGCTAAGGAGAAAGTAGAATGTGGAGTGGAAAGTGGTGAACAGTAATTCAGAATGATCACTGTTTCCTGACCCAACAGATCACTGAGTTATCTCAATGTAGTGTTTTGTTTTCTACATGATGAAAGATGTAGTTTTAGTTTGTGTTTCCTGGACATCACTATTACTTTAATAGTTGCTTATTAGTTTATTTCTTAAATGGATTAAGTATTCAATGTTGAACATTTAGACAAGCCTCTGGCCCCAAACTTTTTAAAAAAAATCTCTGAAAATTCTTACCCAATGATAACTTTGAACATTTTGATGATTTTTGTAATATATACCTTTTTAAAAATAAAAATATGTACATCTTCTGAAAAAAGATCATGAAATATTAATTTATAACCTGTTTTTTTCTACTATATCACAAGCAGTTTCTGTATTATTACATTTTAATCACAGTGCATAGTTATCTATTAAAAGATTAAATATAATTCATTTAGCCAATATTATGTTACTGGTTGTTTCTACTTTTTCTCTATTCTAAACAGTGAAGTAGACATCTATATTTATTGATATATCTTTGAAGCAACTTAAGGTGTTTGTTTAAATATACCTCTTGCCAGACAAATTTGACAATATATATTTTCTTCACTCAATATAGTCTTAAAAATAAGTTCCCTATCCCTAGCAGAATAAATTCTTAAGCTATAAGTTAAGTACCAGTGAGGAATGTTATCTTAGTCCATCACATGATAACATGGTAAAGTTTCTTCACTCATGAAAGCTGTTCTACTGGCTGTGAATGTCTGGCGCGCCCCCCTCCCCCCCCCCCACACACACACACACACTGTCTAGGGCTAAGGCTGTCTGAAGAAGCACCAATCAAGACCACAGAGTTGTATCCTGTCATCTTATGTATGGATATGCACCTCCTGGCAGTACTGTGCCAGATATCAGTTCAACTATTCTCCAAATTGTCTGATTTCTGTATCTAGGGAGCCCATCACCATGTCAAGATTATTGGTCCCTGTGCCACCTTATCCCCTGCTCCCAACCCAAAAGACCAGGAGTGGCCATAAAACCTCCAGGCAGAAACCACTATATTTCTGTTTTCGTCTTTTTTTTTTTTTTTTTTCTCCTCCTTTGCCAATGAGACCAGGTCTGGATAGTGGCTGCCCTGTCACCTGGATCCTGTTATGCACATTCCCAACGGGGCCACAGCTGCAATGGACAGAGAGTACAAGCTAGAAATATCCCTCTGATGTTGTAAAGCATGGGACTTCTGCCTTCATCTGCTATGACACATTGCTTATCCTGACTAATCTCCCAGAACAGCCATGCACTCATGGAGAGAAGGAAACTGTGGCTAAAGCAAGCAACAACCTACTTTTACTTCTTTCTAACCCAGTAATCTTAAGGACATTATAAAATCTTTTTAAATTTTTTTATCCTCATAAGAAAATAGAAATCATAATAACTATCCTCTAGTAGTCGTTATGAAGATTGAATGAGATATCAAATGCAGTGTTTAATATTCTGATACTACACTGAAAATTTTCAATATATGCCAGCTACTATATTTTAAAGTAGTACTAGCATTAGTTGTTTTTTACATAAACACATTTTTATTGTCCTCAGAGAGGGAGAGAGAGATGGAAACATCAATGATGAGAGTCATTGATCTGCCATCTCCTGCATGACCTACACTGGGATTGAGCCAGCAACCCCGGAATATGCCCTGGTGGGGCATTGAACCATGGCCTCTTGGTTTTTAGGTCTATGCTCAACCAACAAGTCACACCAACCAGGCAGTATTTAGTAGTTTTTTTGTTTTTGTTTTTAATATATTTTTATTGATTTTTTTACAGAGATGAAGGGAGAGGGATAGAGAGTTAGAAAGAAACATTGATCAGCTGCCTCCTGCACACCCCCCAACTGGGGATGTGCCTGCAACCAAGGTACATGCCCCTGACCGGAATCAAACTTGAGACCTTTCAGTCCACAGGCCAGCGCTCTATCCACTAAGCCAAACTGGTTTTTGGCAGTATTAGTAGTTTTAAGCAATAAAGAACTTCACATATGTAATACCTTCCACATGTGTCAAACACAAGGCCAGCAGGCCAAATCCAGCCTGCCAGGCCTTGCAATGTGGCCCGCACCGCGCTGTCATCACTGCACTCCGCTGTCAGTTTATGACATTGTCAGTTTATGACTGTTCAGTAAACCATTCGGCCCGCGATTTAGGCTGGATTTTAGATTTTGGCCCCTTCTCTGTTTGAGTTCGACACCTAATCAATAAAGAAATTTTAAAAATTAAAATAAATAAATAAATAAAAGCTTGAGCTTTTGAATTTTAAGTAAGAAAAAAAGAACTTGAATTTTAAGTAAAAATATCTGGATTTAAATTTCAATTCTACTAATTCTACTGCAATTCTACTATTTGTGTGCATTTGGATGCATCACTTAAATTCTCTGAGTTTGTTTATTCATCTGCTTAATTGGGATAAGAATGCCTAGCATTGTATCCCTGAGGGGAATAAATGTGTTTTGTGTATTTAAGAAGCACAATGTATGGCACATTGGAACACCCAGTTGCTATTATGATTAAAAATCAATAGTATTTTCTTGTATCACATGACCTCACTTATCTAGGGGAAATAATGAACAGCATAAACTGATGAACAAAACAGACCCGGAGACAGGGAAGCATCTATAAGACTGTCAATCCTCAGAGGGAAGGTAGGGGAGAGTGGGGGAAAGAGGGAGAGATCAACCAAAGGACTTGTATGCATGCATATAAACCTAACCAGTGGTCATGGACAACAGGGGTGTGTGACCATATGTAGGGAGAGTTTGGGGGTGGATATGGGGGAATGAGGACAAAATAAGTGATTCCTTAATCAATAAAGAAATTTTAAAAAAATCAATAGTGCTCTCTGGCTGGTGTGACTCAGTGGTTGAGCACTGAGCTATGAACCAGGAGGTCACAGCTCGATTCCTGGTCATGGCACATGCCAAGGTTGATGCAGGCTCGCTCCCTAGAAGGGGATGTGCAGGAGGCAGCAGGTAAATTGTTTTTATCATTGATGTTTCTGTTCCTTTCTCTTTTTCCCTTCCTCTCCCTGAAATCAATAAAAACATATTTTAAAAAAATCAACAATGCCTACAATTTACAGGCTTCTGGATGACAAAAGTATTCCAATGGTCATATATGATCTTCTCTCTACACTGTATTCTCAACTTGTTACTTTCAAATCTGGTGCTATACTCTTAAATCTATGTGATGGATCAACTGATTTTACACACAAATTTCATATAGCATGGCCATAGGAACCATCTTTAATCTGACCAAATATATTTTAAAAAACTAAACCATGCTGAACTACATAAAATATGTTTTATACAAAATCTAATCTTTGGCCTTATCAAAGAAGATCTGAATTATATCTGAGATATAAAAAAAACAACAACCAAACAGACAAGGAGTGGAACTACCTGAAATGCCTCTTGATTTACCATAAACAGTCTATTAACTTGGGTGAGGTTTGGGGTACACATTTCCTCATCTGTGAGGTTACGGTTCATGGCCACTGACTGAAATAGGAGACATTGTATATTTGGTTCTCAGAGCCCTGAAGTGGTGGACAGATATTTCTTATATTACTTGAGCATAGTGTTCTTTTCAAATGTATAATTGGGTGGAAACTGTCAAGTCTAATTAACACTTG
Source organism: Pipistrellus hanaki (assembly GCF_964339955.1). NCBI lineage: Eukaryota > Metazoa > Chordata > Mammalia > Chiroptera > Vespertilionidae > Pipistrellus > Pipistrellus hanaki. Next base: position 78,022,797 of record NC_140503.1, on the reverse strand, counting down.
AAAGTGCCAATAAGCTAGGACTTTATTGTTCCATGGTTCTCAAAGTCTTAAAGTAAATTTGGAGAAAAAGCAACAGCATCATCAACAAGAAGCAAACAATCTCATCTGCCAGCCCCATGCCCAGCCCACTTGTCACAGTAACTATCTTCCTGTGAGTGTGAGAAAACAATTCTCCAAAAACTGTATTCATTTATTCAAATCTTATCTTTCTCTCTTCCATGCCACCCAATACCAGTTCTTTTTGTTCATTCATGTTAGTTGTCTTTTTCCAAAAGTTCTCAAATTAGTTGCAGTTACTTTCATAGAAAGAGTCTAATTTAAAGACAGAATATTCAAAATACAATTTAAGGAAGATATATACAAAAATGGCAGATAATCATAAAAATGTTAAAAATTGATGGACCTTCTTAATACCACTAGATCACAGTATTCCATTAGGATGACCTCAAAATCAGGATAAATATGGGAGAAAAAATTTTAGTCCAATATTTGAGTGTTTGTAGACTTCCAGATGCTTGTTTTTGTGTTAACTACTACACATGTAGAATTTTTCCATGTCAATCGTATTTGTAAAAAGCATGAACACATTTTTTTTAATGTTTTGAACTATAGAACGGGTAAATGGGAATCGGGAGAAACATAAAAAATATTGCAGAGCCATTGAGCAAGCAGCAGCCTGCAAACACAGGGATTTTCCTGGCCTGCCATTACCCAGGCCACCTTCAAGGGACTCCAAGTTCCCATGCAGGGGGGGGGGGGACTGTTACATCAGAATGTCTTCATAGTGTAGACCAACAAAGTGATAGCTACCAGAAGCCGACCAGCAAATATTTACCGCCCTCAGGTACTAGCAGGTGAAAGGTGAAACTGACAAAGCAAAAAACGTAGAGGGTGATTAGGGAGTGAGAAGAGCACACTCAGTACTATGAAAGCCACAAAGCATAGTGATGCATGGGGGTGCTGCTGAGAATACCCTGTGGAGGGGTCTGGGTAGGGGTGTCAATAAGCCTGGTACAAAATTAATTCGGAAAAGTGGGGATGGGAGGTGTAGAAAAGGATGGTAGAGGGCTTTGACCATCAAGCCTAAAAGTTTGCATTTTGTTCTGGAGACAGTGGAAACCACAAGTAGTTTGTAAGCGGGGGCTGACATAAGCAGAGCTGTGCCATGGAAGATTGATAACCTGGCAACGATGTGGGAAAGGGAAGTGCATGGGGAAGGTTTCCTGCTTTTCAGACGACAAGGTGCCAAGAAGGAAGGATTTTGTGTGTGTTTTTTGTTTGTTTGTTTTTGTTTTGTTTTGTTAGCAGAAAACTTATATTTCCAATTCATTTTTTTAGCTTTAAAATCTGTATACATGCCAGAAAGATAAACTTTTAGCCTTAAGATTTTTTAACTCTAACCAGAATCGGAGGTCTGAATTGCAAATCTTTTCATTTTATTTAATGAAACTCTTCCCCTGTGGTTTGTAACATTCAACAAAAGCTTGAGTTGTCGAATGATATAGAATTCAAAGAAGGAGAAAATACTTACCCAGGCTCTGCTTTGCCATGTAAAGTTTATAAACACCCAACACAGATACTTTTATTGTGCAATCCCATTGTTGCTTTTACCCGCAATTAGGGAAGGTCTGTAACCTCCAAATCAGATAACTTAGAGGAAGAGTGTATTCTTACAGCTACACTTTTCTTTTGGAATAAGACATATTTTTCTTCAAAACTTGGTAATGATACTCATGTCTTCCTATGGTGCACAACATCATTAACTGTAAACAAGTGGAACCCAAATGAAGCACTGACATATTTTAGAACTGCACTCAAAATAATTTTGACAGTTTAAAATTTAACAAATATTGCTTCAGTTAAGCAGATACATAATATGACATTGACCCCCCTAAGGTAGAAACATTCTGGATCTTTAAGCTGATAACTATAATTCCTATACTTCTATATAATCTCTTACTAGTAAAGATATTTAAATGATCAATGAAATAGAGCAATTTCAAATATAAAACTTTCAAATTCAATTAAGGCAAGTGTCAACTTTTTTTTTTATTTGTAACTTGCTTCATTTTTACAACCCCCCCTTCAGAAAACATTTTGTCAATTTATAATTTAATAAACTTGACTTGTGGTTTGAAGTGTTTAAAAGAAAGGGAATTTTTTTCCAATACAAGTAATACAAGGGAGTTTTCTGCTGTACTGTTACAGAACTCTTTCTCAGTAAAGAAACCTTATCTAATCCTGTTTCATCCTTGAAAACTGCCTACACACTAATCTCTAGGGACAAATTTAATACTTTCCAACAAAGAGAATATATCCCTTTTCAGCTTGAATGGAGGAATTGTTAGGACCCCAGTGAGGTATGAATAACATTATAATGCTGCCATTTACTTGGCAAGAGAAAAAGAAAGTCTCTTGTTGCAACCAGAGAAGAAGGCTCCTTCTTTGGGTTAAATTTTTTGACCCCTGGTATATCCCCAGACACCTATGTTGCTGTGCTATTTGGGTCTTCTACCTCTTGCGAAGTAAACACTGAGCAAATCTAAGTAAACAGTTTGTTTTAGTTGAAGATAGAAAGACTCCATTTAATTGAGTTTTGATGATAGATGTGCTCCAAATGGTGCAAACAACTTTGACATGGTAAAATAATATTGTCTTATGGCATGTGTAACACTACATAAAGAATCTTAGCTTAACACTTTCTGAGTTTACAACGTTTAAGTGAGAAAATGACAAAAGAAAGCCAAACTGTCAGAAACAGAAAAAACTTTAACAACCTTAGAATACAGACTATAATTTTCCTCCTTATTCATTTGATTTTGGGTATAATCTTTGCAACAGAAGGAAGGGAATAAGAAAGCAGTCGAACTTTGTACTTGTGAAACTTTATTTTTCTGTAGTCCACTGCATATAGCTGAAAATAACACCTCAACTAACACTTGAGCATTGGTTATATGATAGGTTGTGGGTGAGTAGTTGAGGCAAATCAACATGTCAAGAAAAGTAAACCCCAAACTGGCGCAATCCGTCACTTCTATTTTGTTTACCACTACCATTTATGGATTAGATTACATATAAAATATATTGTCATTAAAACCATGCACTGAATTTAAAACTCAAAACCTTATATTGTCAGTCTCTACTTAAAATATATTACTCATTTGAAGTGTTTATTAGTAACTAGTTTATTATAAAATGGCAAAATGCATGTGTAGGTTATCATTAAACTCAAATACTGACATTTGTATTCTCTAACCCTTGCAGTATAGGTAATCCTCTTACCCGCTTTTGAGAAATATTTTATAAAGCCCAACTAAACATCAGTTATAGGTATTTCCTTTCTATAGTCTTTAGAAACAAACTTTTTTAATAGTCAGAACAGTCAGTAACTTGGTTTGATTTTAATCACATAAACTAGCTAATCTCATTTACACCATGTTTTTGTATATGCTCTATGGTCTCCTTCAAATGCAGGACACCTGTATCTCCTGGGAGCATATACAAAATTTCATGGGATTTTAAAATCAGGAGAGGCTAATCTGTAGCAGAAGAAGTGATTTGGGATAATAATAAGCTATTACCCAAAACATTCTATATGTTTTCTAAGTCATACTATCAGTAGTAAAGACCAAATATTCCTGAGCCCCAATCCAACAAAATTAGAAGATAAATTGCATCATTTACCCAATACTTGCAACATAGGTTATAAGCTTTGGACGCACCCTTTTCATCAAGTGTTTACTATTTTAATTTCTTTCTCTTTTGAATTTTCATCTTCTCTCTTACAACTGATTTGTAGTTTTATGGATCTAAACATTCTCACCTCTTCTATCTTAAAACACAACAACTCTAGAACAAACACGTTAAAGAAATATATGTAAATTATCAATAAGCCCATGAAAAAAATGCTTGAATTTATGAGTCATCAGGAAATTACAAACTAAAACCTCAAATAAAAGCTCACTCTAGAATTACTGAAATTTAAAGAGTCCGAAAATATCAACTGCTAGTAAGGATGTGGAAAACTAAAACTCCCATCAACTGTTAGTGAAAAACTAAAGTGATACAACCACTTTGAAAACAGTTTGGCATTTTTTATATAAAGTCAAACATACATGTAGTCTATGATCCAGAAGTCCTTGGAAAATTAAAATATATGTCCATAAAAAGACTTATTAAAAAATGATAAAATGTTCATCAACAGATGAGTAGGTAGGCAATGTATGGTATATCCATACAATGGAATACTACTCAGAAAAAAAAGCAACAAACTAGTGATACACCACACAGATTGATAAATTTCAAGATTTCTATCTTGACTGAAGGAAGCCAGACAGAAAAGAGAACACGCTGTTTGCTCCCATTCATATAAAAGTTTAGGATGAGCAAAACTAAGCTGTGGTGAGACAAATTGTTAACTGGTTTCCTTCAGGGATTAACCTGGAAAAGACACGAGGAAATCTTCTGTGGTGATGAAAATGTTTCATACATTGGATGAGGTGATGGTAACAAGGGTGTATAGTTGTTCAAAGTATTTGAACTGTACACTTACAATCTACATTTTCTTGTATGTAAATTAGAACTAAAAAGAAAATAAGATCACACATTGACCTCCCAATAAAACCCATCTCTTTAAGAGCCAAACTTCTCAAACAAGTTAATTCCGTTTGTATTCTCCATTTCCTTACCTTCCTCTCAGCTTTATACAAAATTGTTCACTCCAGGAAGGCTCCCACTGCCAACTATTCCTTCCATAGAGGATTCTCTTTCCCAGGATGATGTGGCCAGGCTAATGCCTACTTGTACTTGAGATTGTAGCCTAAGCATCACCACCTCTGAGTGTTAAGCATACATATTCCCGCAACATTTTCTACTTTCACAATATAACATTTATCAGCGCTTTACATAATTACCCTCTAAAATCATCTCTCTCTACACTGAGCCATATGCTCTGGGCAGGAATGTTAAATGACTCTTAAATTCTCAGTAGGAGGCAAAGTGCATGATCTCTGAAAACCTGTCAAATGAATAAATAAGTAAATGAAGGAACCATCTCCTTTAACTTTCACATCTCTGTTCTATTATTTCTCCTGTGATTTCTTTCAATTTTCCCTTCCAAAGTTCTAGTTTGAGCCCTCAACATCTCTTCCCTAGGCCTTGGCAATGAGCTCCTATCCAAACTTTGCCTGTGGTCTCTTGTCTTCCTAACATGGCTCACATTGCTACAAGAAATATCAAAAATGCTCTTTTAAATCAAGTCATTTTCCTCTCTCTTCAACATCTTTAATTACCTTTGATATCATGTTTCAGGATACATTTTTTGTTTCCCAAGTCGAAGTCTCTTGAATATCTTTATATCTTCTCCACATGTACCTGCTCTTCATCTCTTGCTTGAACTGTTGCAAACCTCTTCTCAAATGGTCTCTGCCTTCAGTGCCTTCCATTCTAGTGCATTTCCCACAGACTCGGCAGCATTGTTTCCTCTTAAAATAAATTTGACTCATCTCTTTTCACTTTAAAATCTCTATTGGCCTGCTATTGTCTACAAAATACCATTTGTAGTTCCTTCTCTGAAAATGTGGGATCCTCTGTAATGCAGTTCTTAAAAACAAAAACAAAACAAAAACATTTGCACTTGCTAGTCCTCATTTTTCAAGAAGGTCCATCTCTCCATTCTTCATCTTGAAATACTTAGTGAAACATCATACCCACAAGTGGCCTCATCCAAGCCCCCGGCCTGGCTCAGTTCCCTGCTCATTCTCTATGCTACTCTATGGCTCAGTTCATGTTCCTGCACTAACACTTCCATGCTATAGAGTGATTTTTCTCTTTTCATGTTTGTTTTCCTTTGTTAAGGCTATGGATTCTTGAGGGTAACAGCAATGTATTATTATTTTATTTTAATCCCTGTACTTAGTACAATGCATGGAATAGAAACGTGATCAATAAATATCTGTTGAATGAATGCACTAATGAATGATGAATCCACACTGTTTCTGAGTGCACTTGGCTTCTTCAAATGCTAGCTTTTGCTTCAGTGGTTTGCTCAGCCTGGATTGCGCTTCATAATGTTCTGTGATTTGTGAAAACCTATACCGCTTAAAGGTTTGGATTTGATTGATTCCTTTTATGTGACACTCTCCCTGTTCTGTTGAGTAAGGATTAATGATAACTTCCTGTGTGTTCCTTTGGTGGCTTTGCTTATTTACCCATATTTAACTTAATAAATAAACATAATATTGTGAACGGGCTACAACTTAGGCACTATATGTGCTATGAAGCTTACAAAAGAGAATGTGACTTGGTGGTTACCATTGAGAAGTTCACAGTCTAATAGTGATATGCATTTGCAAAAATAAATATACAGTTCAATCTGTTCAATGTAATCAAGATGAGAATGAAATGCTATAAGATCAGAGAGCTTGGGGGAATTAATTTCACATGATTCAGAGGCAATGATTCATAGAGTGTTAGAGATTTGAGCTGGTACTTGAAAAAGGCATAGAAGTTTGACAGGAAAATGGGTGGTTATAAAGATATCCCAGGTAGAAGAAACAGCCGTTGTACATGCATATAGTCATGAAGAACAACTCTGGAAAGTGATTCACCCTTTTTCACCTCCACAGTCATGTCCCAAACTCCTTGTCATGAATATAACACTTTAGAACTCTAGATAACAACTTATTTACTCAGAACCAGAGATGCCAGTCAACCTCTTGGTGGGGCCTAGGATAGTAAAAACTCCAAAACTCTTCATTCCAAAGTGCCCCTCCCATGCTTTCAATTCTCCACTTACTTTCTGTGCTTTTCATGATTTTATGACCCTTCAACTCACATTACCTCTTTATGATTGTTTTTCATAGGAAAGGTGTATTAAATGAACAATTTTAAGATTTAGGGAAAATCATAACCATATCACTGATAAAATATTGTAAAATTTGAGCATTGTGATGTGTTGCTTTGGAGCCTTCCTGTTGCCATAATTAAACTCATCCAGACGGAGATCATGATATTCTGTAGTTACTTGAATTGAATCCTGTGGTCCTAAAAGGAAATTCCTATAGCCCATCAACTAGCTTGAGTCTGAGCAAAAAACAATAAAAAAAAAAAAGAAAAAGCACTATTAGGACTTTCTTGGGCCCTTTGGGGGTTATACATGTATACAGAAATCACTGAAATGCAAATGAGTTTACTATAGACCCTGATTATGTAACTCAGTTGGTTAGAGCATTGTTCTGATGACCAAGGTTGTGGGTTTATCCCTGGTTAGGACACATAAAAGAAGAACCAATAAATGCATAGTTAAGTGGAACAACAAATCAGTCTCTATCTTCCTTCTCTGACTCTAAAATCAATAAATTAAAAAAATAAGTTTACTATATTAGATTAAGCTATACCTCACTTAACTGCATTATTTAACTTCCAACCCTAAAATATAGTTTCATATATATATATATGTGTATATATATATATATATATATATATATATATATATATATAATACACATATGTTAATTAGGTTTAGTTTTTTGTGACAGTACATGAAAACCAACAAAAGAATACATTAAAACTCATATCCCCAAATTTTACATAGCCTATTATTTTCAATACATTGCATTTTAAATGAAGTAAGTGTTAGTATTGTTTTAAATGTCTAGCAGAGCTGATATCTTAGAGTGAGCTGTGATTCAAACTGAGACAATTTGGCTACAGAGTCTGGGCTTACAACCTACAAACAGCTTTGAAGGAAAGTCCTACACATAAAGTCATCCCGGCTCTGCCACTTACCACCCATGCTATCCTGAGTATGTTAGCCAAGCTCTGTGAGTCTCAAGATTCCAATATGGAATGGAGATGATGTAGAACCTACCTTTGTGGGTTGTTAGAGACAGTAAATGACTGTATGTAAGTGTAATCTTTCATGACCCAGCTCTAGAAATCACTGAGTCACTTCTACTGCATTTTATTCCTTGAGGCAATTACTGTGTATAATCCTGCCCTGACTCAAAGGTGGGGGTATAAAATACTGACTCTTGATGGGAAGCAGTAGGTTCTGGAAAAGCATGTAGAAGTGAAAGTACTGCCATGCCTATTTTTGGAAAATACAATCTGCTATATTCATGAGTAGTGCCAAGAAATTCTAGCGGCAAGAAACATACTCCTCTTGGTCTACATATGGCTGCAGTATACAGACAGTCACACTAACCTTTAACTATGGCACTTGGTTCTCTACATAATTTAGGTGGAATCTTCAACTCCACATTTTAGGCCCTTTCAAATAGAACAGTTTAGAACTTTCCTTGTATTCTACATGTTTCCTTCATATGGAAGAAAAATACACCATTCTAAGTTTGTTTCCTTCATTATTCAACTTAGACCACATGCATATTGCTCTTGATGGTATCAATATCCCTGATCTCTTATCTTTCCATTCAATCCACTGAATCAGTCTCTAAACCTAATGCATTTTACCAACTACAAGTTAATGGTGGCATTTTCTAGAAATTGTCCTAACTGTTGTTTTTTGTCTCACTGTATATGCACATTTCACCCATGTTTAAACTATAATTAAATATGCTAATAATGGTCATATTTCTATTGCCATATCTACCTAAAGTTCTTGTCCCTTTTGTCTCAAACTTACTATGCGATCTCCTCCAGAATGGAGAAAATACCTAATCTCCACATGGTGTTCAAATTTAACTCATTTATCCCCTTCCTAAACTACTCTTTTTATATCCACCCTCACTTCATTGACCATGTTTTTATTCAACAATCTTGGATTTTTTTCCTCTTCAATGTATGGTCTACTTTCTTTTACTCACCATGACAGCTGATTCTACTCCTTTAACATATTTTACTGTAATGTTCACTGTCCTGTCTCAGTTTAGGCCTCATCATTACTCACCTGGACTCCTTTTTTCACTTCAGTCCTACCTCAGACTTTCCACCTTAGTAATCTTTATAAGATATAAGCCTTGTTGTATCACTCCTTCTTTGCACAAATTATAATAGATTCTCAGAACCTTCTGAACAAAGTCCAAAGTCTTTATCATTTCTAACAAGACCCCAATTTTCCAGGCTCTACCTAATTTTCCAACCTCGCTTTTATAAATACTTAGTGTTCTAGGAATATCAATAATTTTTTTCCCCTCTTTCAAAATATGTTGATCTGGGACCCTCGTTCACAATGTAGCAGATTAATAAAAGTTTCTTCTTCTTCTAATGAATGAATAAACAAACAAAAAAATAAATAAATAAATATACTCTTACTTAAATATCCTCCCTCTATTACACTTTGGTTGAAAAAAAATCACTAGTAAACTTTACAACAAAACTTTCTCTAGTTTTACTTCTTTCTAAATTCTCTTAAAAATATTTTGTTAGGTTTTGCATAAGTGTTTATCACCATGATACTATTGCATAATAAATAACTACAAAAACTCAGTGGGATTACATATTAAATTTTTATTGCTCATGCTTCTGGGTTGGTCACATGGGCTACTCTACTGATCTTGCTCACACATATAGGGGGTGACTGACGTTTGGCTGATATAGCCTGGTTTCAAACGTGATTACAGGGGTAATCAGTTCTGCTGCAAGTGTTTCTGGTCCTCCTGGGCTGATCTGGGAATGTCCTTTTTATGGAATTTGTAGAGGTGTAAGAGAATAAGTCTGAGTATGCAAGCCAGTTCCAAGCCTCTGCTGATGCTACTTCTGCTGACATTATGTTGACCAATGCCTGTCACATTACTAGCTCCAGGAGGTGGAAAATTATGCCCCTTTTCTTACCATCAAGTAACACTTCAAAATTACATGGCAAAGAATGTAAACATCTGAAGTATTTAAGAAATTTGATCAATATTGCAATTTACCACAGAACTATTTAATCAATAAGTTCAATAGTAACTAATGTTTCCTGGCTGGCATGGCTCATTGGGTGAATGTCAACCTATGAACCAAGAGGTCATGGTTGAATTCCTGGTCGGGGCACATGCACAGGCTGTGGGCTTGATTCCCAGTCCGGGGCATGCAGGAGGCAGCCAATTAATGATTCTCTCTCATCATTGATGTTTCTATCTCCCTCTCTCTCTCCCTTTCTCTCTGAAATAAATAAAAAAATATATTTTTAAAACATTTAAAAATAGTAATTATGTTGGCAATAATAATACAAAACATTCTAATGAAATAATAGATAAGTTATTAGAAAGATAAATTAATTATTCCTTCCGTATTACTTGAAATTTAAATAAAGAAAACATATATGGCCTATCCTATATAATAAAAGGGAAATATGTAAATTGACCGAATGGCAATATGATCAGTCACTATGACACCCACTGACCACTGGGTCCATATGCTCAATCCAAGAGCTTTCCCCTGGTGGTGAGCCAGAAGCTGGGCTCATGGCTGGCAAGTGCAACAGCAGTGGCAGGAGCCTCTCCTGGGGAGTGGGCCTAAGTCACCAGTGGGATATCCTCCAAGGGCTCCCGGACTGCTAAAGGGTGCAGCCTGGGCTGAGGGGATCATTCACTGAGTGCACAAATGCCATGCACTGGGCCTCTAGTAGTCATATATGACATGTAAGTTATATTTCATTATCCAAGAAGGAAACTATTAGTATAAAGAGTAATTATTAAAGAAGGCTTTGTGGAGGAAAATAAAATTTTTTAAAACTTTGCTAAGATTTCAAGGAAGGAATTTCACATAGAACATTTTTTCTTCTTTCTGTGGTATCATTAGTTTATCCCATAAATTGTTTAGTATTCTTTATCTGGAAATTTGCAGACATCATTCCTAAATTGGTCTCGATGTGGTGATTGGTGCATTACAAGTAAATCACAACAGTAAATAATTCATAATCAAATCTCCCTTGAAGACATAAGTAAACATATAAATAACTATAATAAATTAGAAGGGAACATGATGACTTTGACTTGATTGACAAAGCTACCTGATGCTTTGTCTCCAGGGAGACATCACCAGGCCTGGTGTAGATTTCCCTCTGCAAATTAGAATTCTGTGCATGAATTAGCTCTGGAGCTCAATTAACTTTGAAATTTCAAAATGCTTTAGGGAACCAGGCTGGGTTGATGATAAGGAGAGTTATTAGTTTTAACCACAAAGTAGAATATTTGCAAACTATGTGAAAAGAACAAGAAACTAAAATGAAGCCAAGCTTTCAGAAAATAATTAATGTATAAGACTATATATATATATATATATATATATATATATATATATATATATCACAACCAAATGTTCTAGTAGCAGGTTTATATTGTTTTTAATTTGTTATTTCACATATACTTCTTTCTGTTGCTGTTTAACTGTTAATACATTTATTAATAAAATTTTCAGTTTTCCATAGGCATAATTTTGTAAGCATAAAGGTACTTATTTCTGCCAAAAAGAGATAAAAGTTAATAAATTGTCATATAAACTCTATATTTTGTAAATCAATTCATATTTATAACTGGACATTTATTTCTAACTCCCCACTCCACCATCTCCATCAATTTTGTGTACCACACCCTCTCTCTTTTTTCATTCTCTCCACTCCCCTAGGATGGATGCACAGGTATTTCCATTGTGTTACAATTGAATATAATAGTTAGCACAGTAACATGCTATCCAAGTTTGTAGCCTAAGTGTATAGTAGGCTACACCATCTAGGTTTGTGTAAGTATATTCTATGACTTCACAAGACAGAATCACTCAATGATACATTTCTCAGAACATATCAGTGTTGTTAAGTGATGCATAATGGTATTGCATTAGCTATATCTATACTAATAAAAGGGTAATATGCAAATTGGTAAGGATGCCCTTATACAATGACTGAACAGCAGGCTGCATGAGGCAACCAGGCTAGCAAGGGGGCAGTGAGGGATGCCCAAACAACTGAACAGCAAGCTTCATGAGGTGACCAGGCCAGCAGAGTAAGGGGGGAATAATGAGGGGTGACCAGATCAGCAGGGTGGGCAGTGAGGGGTGGCCGGGCCAGCACAGAGGGTGGGGGCAGTTGGGGTGACCAGGCTGTCAGAAGCAGCAGTGAGGGGTGACAAGGCTGGTAGAGGGGGCAGTGAAGAGCGACCAGGCTGGTGAGGTTGAGGCAGTGAGGGGTGATCAGGCCATCACAGGGGGTTGGGGTAGTTGATGGTGACCAGGCTGGCAGTGGGGTGGCAGTTGAGGCTACCAGGCTGGCAGGGGGGGTAGTTGGGGGTGACCAGGCTGGCCGGGGGGCAGTTATGGGCAATCAGGCTGATAGGAGGAGAGTTGGGGGCAACCAGGCCAGTAGGGGCAGCAGTTAGGGGTGACCAGGCAGAAGGGGGGCAGTGAGGAATGACCAGGCTAGCAGGGGGGGCAGTTAGGGGCGATCAGGCAGGCAGGTAGAGGCCATTAGGGGCTGCCAGGCAGGCAGGCAGGTGAGTGGTTAGGATTCAATGGTCCCAGATTGTGAGAGGGTGCAGGCTAAGCTGAGGGGTCCCTCCTCATGCACGAGTTTTATGCCCTGGGTCTCTAGTGTAAATTATAAAGCATGATGACTACACAGTGAATCCATATTCAGTGTACTAGCTAGGACATTCCAGTTTCACACATTTTGCTGTGAACATTCTTCTACATGTCTTCTGGTGCACATGTCCCAAGGTGTCTCTAAGGCTTACGTTTAGGAGCAGAATTGTTGTCTTATTGTGTGCACAAGTTCAACATTACTGAGTAATACAAACATGTTCCCAAAGTAGCTTACCACTTTACATTACTATCAATAGTATATAAGAGTACATATATAAAAATTCATTTTATTGGTCAATGACATCTCCAGTGTTAGAAACTGCCAGAATTCATATTTGAGAAACTAAGTTTCAAAGAGTATCTTATTGCGGATCTATTTGACAGAGTTCTGATTAATAATGATGTTGTACATTGTTTATTTTGCATAAGTTATTGGCCATACATGTTTAAACTTCTCTAAAATAAATGTTCATATATTTTTATACTTTTGTTTCTGTTTTAGAGAAATCTATAATAATAAAAAGGTAATATGCTAATTAAACCAGATGTCTTCCGGATGTCATTCCTGACATCCTTTTTGATGAAGCCAGGGCTGGAGGGAAGCCAGCCTGGGTCCCAGGCGCCTGCAGGTGGCCTGAGGGAAGCCAGCCCAGGTCCCGAGTGCCTGCTGGCAGCTGGAGGAGGGAAGCCAGTGCCAAAGGGAAGAAGGTGCTTGCAGCTTGGGGAAGGAAGGCCTACTCTTGCACAAATTTTTGTGCATTGGGCCTCTAGTTTTATATACACTGGTGGCCAGATTATTATGATCTCTGAACACATAATAATCTGGCCACTTGATGTGTGTGTGTGTGTGTGTGTGTGTGTGTATATATATATATATATATATATATATATATATATATATATTAGAGGCCCAGTGCATGAATTTGTGCATGGGGGTGGGGACCAGCCAACCTGGCCAGGGGGAGGGGACAAGGGCAGTTGGCCAGCCTGCCTGCTGGTCGAACTCCTGGTCGAAGGGACAATTTGCATATTAGCCTTTTATTATATAGGATATACTCTGAATGGCCAGATCATTATGTGTTCAGAAATCATAATAATCTGGCCACTCAGTGTATTTGAGATACAGATTTTTGTCAATTACAAATGTTGCAATTATTTTCTTCCATTTTATGGCTATTTTTTTAATTTTTAAAAAATGGCTCTTGATTAACAAAAGTTTAAACTATCAATATAATCCTATGTAATAAAGAGATAATATTCAAATTAACCCTCATGCCTTCACAAGATGACTGCCTATGACCAGGCCCGCAGAGGGGTTAGTGGGGGAGGACCAAATCACTGAACAGCAGCCTGCGTGAAGCAACCAGGCCAGCAGGGAGGTTAGTGAAGGACGACCGAAAGACTGAACAGCAGGCTGCGTGGTGTGACCAGGCTGGCAGGGGGGCTGTGAGAGGCAACCAGGCTGGTGGGGAGGGCAGTTGGGGGTGACCAGGCTATCAGGGGGGCAGAAAGAGGTGACCAGGCCAGTCAGGGGGGTGCGGTTTGGGGCAACCAGGTTGGCAGGGGGGCAGTTGGGGATATTAGGCTAGTGAGGGGCAACTAGTTTGGTAGAGGGGCAGTTGGGGGCAATCAGGTCTGCAGGGGGGACAGTTAGGGGTGACCAGGCCAGCAGAGAGAGGATGTTGGGGATAACCAGGCTGGCAGGGGTAGCAATAAGGGGTGACCAGGCCGACAGGTGGGGGTAGTTAGGAGTGACCAGGTCAGCAGGGAGGGGCAGTTGGGGGAGACCTGGCTAGCAGTGGGGGGGCAGCTCAGGTGGGAAGAAGGAGGTTTCTGCCACCACAGGACTCCACCTGGGCGAAAGGGCCTGAGCAGGAGCCTGACATTGAGGAGGGTCCTGCCCTAGACTGACTAGGTTCCAGGCTAAGTAAGTCTTGTTTGTTAAATAATTGTATCTTGCAGCTAAATGCCCACAAGTCGTCAGTTACCGCCAAACTTAGGATAAAGTGAGATAAAAGGAGCTAGACAGATATAGAGAGAAAGTGACATAATATTGGGAGAAGAGAGGAGGGAGCCCAATTCTGGGGTGCATCACCTGAGAACCCCCTCTCGCAATCTGTCGGAGAGCTAGTTTTGGCCTAATCCTCTCAGGCTAGGCTGAGGGACCCCACTGGTGCACACATCTGTGCACTGGGCCTCTAGTTGCATATATCAGTATTAGTCCTCATAGTGAGGAATTTTTGAGTTTTTCTTTTTATCCCTATTCTGAAGTCATAAAACAATTTTTATATATTTTCATTTAAAATTTTCGCCTAGCCAGTTTGACTCAGTGGATAGAGCATCGGTCTGTGAACTGAAGGGTCTCTGGTTTGATTCCCATGAAGGACACATGCATGCCTAGGTTGCAGGCTCAATCCCCAGTAGGGGGTGTGCAGAAGGCAACCGATCAATGATTCTCTATCATCATTGATGTTTCTATCTCTCCCTCTCCCTTCCTCTCTGAAATCAATAAAAAATATATTAAATAAATAAATAAATAAATAAAATTTTAAAGTTTTGCTTTGCATGTTGAAATCTTGGAAGTGTTTTTTTTTTTTTTTTTTTTTGTGTGTGTGTGTGTGTGTGTCTGTGTATTATAATATGAGGTGGGGTTTCATTTCCTCCTTCATATAAATAAACAATTATTTGAACATCATTTAAGGAATAATCAGTCATTCATATTTACAATGTTCTATAATAACATCTTTCACCTATTAAAATTTTATATTAGAAATGTGTTTATATAGTGTCTCTAATTTGGTTCTATTTATCTATTTGCCTATCACTGTTTCAGTATCATTCTGTCTTAAAAACTTGAAATTATGATAATTCTTGATATATGGGAGGAAATGTTTTTCATATTAATCTTCTTTAGAAATGCTTTGGCTATAGTTGGAATTTTGCTTTTCTAACAAAATTGTAATGTTAAATTCTTAAAACAATCTGTTGAGATTTTTATTTGAGTTACATAGCATCTATAGATAATAAAGGCATTGAATCTGTTTCTCTTTTATATTCAATTAGAAGCAGACTCATAGATACAGAGAACATTTTGTCAGTTGCTGGATGGGAATGGGAGTAGGAGGAATGGGTGTAAAAGGTGAAGGTATTAAGAAGTGTAAACTGGTTGTTACAGAATAGTTATGAGGGTGTAAAGTATAGCTTAGGAAAAGTAGTAAATATTTTTATAACTCTCTATGATGACAAATGGATGTGAGATTTATTGGGATGTTCAATTAGTATGTTATGTAATGTCTAATCACTGGGGTGCATACCTGAAACTAAGATAAGAATGTATGTCAACTGTAATTAAAATATTATTTAAAAATGAAAAAAATAAAGAAATTGACATCTTTATGATGCTAAAGATGTTTTTTATTTGTAAACATAGTATATATTTCCATTTATTAGGTCTTTATTATGATCTTTTCATAAATGTTATAATTATCTCCAAAATTATTTAAATATCTATATATTTATTCTTGATTTATATCTATATATCTATATATCTATATATCTATATATCTATATATAGATATATAGATATATAGATATATAGATATATATATATTGTTGCTATTATAAATAGTATTTTTTAAAAATTATGTACAACATCGAAATTGTATTTTTTTCCAATTTATCTTGTATCCCGACATTTGGCTAAAATTATTATTATTATTATTTTTGTTAATTCTCAACCAGGATATTTTTCCACTGATACTTAGAGACAGTGGAGGGACACACAGAGAGAAACATCTATGTGTGAGATGCTAATTGGTTGCCTCCTGCATGTGCTCCAACCAGGCCAAGGATTGAACCTGCAACTGAGGTAGGTGCCATTGACCTGAGTCAAACCCAGGACCCCTCAGTCCCTGGGCTGATGCTCTATCCACTGAGCCAAAAGAGCTAGGGCTAAAAATATTTTTAATAATTTGTTCATAGTTTCTTTTGGATTACTGTAGACAATTAATCATCTACCAATAATGACAGTTTTGCTTCTACTTTTCTAGTTCTTGGGCTTTTAGTTTCGTTTTCTTATCTGATTCATCTAGCCAAGATCTATTCATGTGTCATAGATGTGTTCTTCACCTGTGCATCCTGGGCTTTAAAGAAAGTTTGGCAACAGAAGAATGGGAACAGGGGAGGAAAATTATGTTTAGGAAAAAAACTAGAAGAAATGGGTGAAAAGTCATATTCCAAACAGGGAAAGAACCTACCTTGCCCTTCAGGTTAGTGATTTAGGTTTGTTGGTTTGCACAGATGATGGGAGAAAATACAGACAGGAACTGGGAGAAAATGCAGACAGTTAAACAAAAACATTCACTTTTTAAATGTTTCAGCAATTGATAATCACTTCTCAAATTCATATTTCATTAGGATGTATAAAATTGGGATATTTTAATTTTATAATTTCTTCTTCATTTATTAACTGGAATAGTTCTATAAAGATAAAATTACCCTCACCAACTATTTGTTGACTCTGAATTCTGTTTGGTGTAGAAGCATGATAAATGCTTGATGTTTTTCTTTATTTACCAGTTTTTTAAAAAGTTCATTTATGTCCTTCAAAGGAGACCAATAAGGTGTTTTGGTTTTGTTTGTTAGTGTTGGGATGTGTGTGTGTGTGTGTGTGTGTGTGTGTGTGTGTGTGTGTGTGTGTGTCAGTGGCTGGGGGGTAGTGTGTGTGTTTAAAATCTTTACAAAGTAATAAATTTACACATATATCATGTGTTTTAATTCATAGCAGTCATTAATCTTATATATATTCAAATAGCTCCATCTTGCCAGTGGTAGCCTTTATATTACTTCCCTAGTCCATTAAAGATAACCCTGATGGACTTTGATAGTAATTTGGTTTTTGGTAGTTTAGGTAACCCAGATTCATATTATACATTTTTGTCCTAGAGCTGGAATAAGCTATTTATCTAAGAAGACTTTGTTCCTTTTAGTCAGGTATTAATGACCAGAGGCTAAACATTGTTGCTAGGTTGATCACTATTTCAAGACACGTTGGTAGATAAGAGTAGAAAATACATATGTATTCCCTTTATTGTATATAATATATCATTAATTCTGTTGGTAACTGCAATTCAGATTCAGGACTGTGAGTTTTTTACTTAACCTCGTTGATCTTATAATAACATTTTGGTTTTTTTCATCTTAAATACTGTTTAAATAGGATAACAGTTTATAGTAATTACCCATTGGTTGTATCTCACAGTACACATGTGAGAGTCCCAGAATAACAATATTGACACTCATTAACTGAAAGAAAGTTATATGTATATACCTGTGGTTTATATTGCCTTTACTATATATCCCACTTAAGAATGTTTTGTAAAATTTAAATTACTTTGAGTAATTCTTTCTTGTGTGGTTGTGGTATCAGTTTGATACATGGATTTTACTATGAACTTCTAGAAAATAATTTTTGAAATTGATTTTGCTTTAAAATTATTTAAAATGTTTACGTAGGTTTAAAGTCAAATTTAAAATTTACAAAAAAAACCCAAAACATTAAAAATATTGGGGGAGAGGGTAAGAGATCAACCAAAGGACTTGTATGCATGCATATAAGCATAACCAATGGACACAGACACTAGGGGTGTGAGGGCATGAGTGGGGGTTGAGAGAGGTCAACGGGGGAAAAAGGAGACATATGTAATACTATATGTAATACTTTAAACAATAAAGAATTTTTAAAAATGAAAAAACAAAACAAAACAAATAAGACCAAAGAAAAAAAAGTTTCTTTCCCCCGCCCTGTATTCCCTCTCCTTCTGGGCTAAGCTTTATATTTTTAATTTTATGTTTGTTGCAAACATATATATTTTTAAATTTTATAATATAAAATTTCTGTTACTATGACATTATAATGTGATTTATAATATTATATGTATCCACATCCTTAGATAAACGGTAACATTCTGCAGATACAGTTTTTCACCTTAATATTTTTTCGTTTATCTTGGAGATCAATCCATAGTAATATGCAGAGATATTCCTTATTACTTTTCATAGCTGTAAGTACTTTATTGTGTAGATATACATGGCTTATTCCAAGTCTGATGGACATATACCACTTAGGGTCTTTGGTTATTGCAAAGTTCTATAATAAATCAACTTGTGTATTTTTACCAGTGTATGTTGGAAGAGTTTCCTATAAGTGGCATTATTAGGTCAAGGGTAAATATATATGAAAATCTGTTAGATATTGCTAGTTACTCCCCTTAGGGGTCATTATACCTTACATTCCCACCTTCAATGTATTAGAATGCCTATCTCCCAACAGCTTCATATATGTTATATTGTCAAACTTTTGTATTGTACTCAATCTGATAGGTGAGAAATGGTCTTGCAATATGGAAGTTTTTATGTGTTAATTCTAACCCTAGGATAGTTTTTTCCATTGGTCTTTAGAGGGAGTGGAAGGGAGAAAGAGGAAGTGGAGAGAGAGAGAGAGAGAGAGAGAGAGAGAGAGAGAGAGAGAGAGACATTGATGTGAGAGACATACACCAATTGGTTGCCTTCCACACCCGCCCCTACCATGATCTGTGATCAAACCTGAAACCCAGGTACATGCCCTTGACTGTGACTTGAACCCAAGACCCTTCAGTGTGCAGGCCAGTACCCTAACTACTAAGTCACACCAGCCATAGCTCACCTCATTTTAGCTATTCGTTCTTCCAGCACCGCCTGGCTGCCACGCCTCCCCTACCCCACTTACAGGCCCCACAGGGATCTTTCAGCAGCCTCTTGACCTTAAGCAAAAGCTGACTAGGTATTTCACCACCAAAAAGGCTTTATTCAGGGAAAAAGAGAGGCATGCTATGCAGTCCGTGCAGCCATGGCGAACCACACGCACACACTGTGCTGCAGTATGGGTTGATTGTAAGAAAGATTGGCCATTACTCATAGCCGCGGACCATTTAGGGCTTTTGGTGCTTTTAGAAGTTAATATATTAAGACACTATCCCCTTGCCTATAATATAATTGCCATTTCCCCCAGTTTGTTTACCTTTTTATTTTGTTTGTTTGTTTGTTTGTTTTTATTTATTTATTTTGAAAAAGATTCTTAAGATGTAGTAAGATTTGTCATTTTCATCTTTATTCCTTCTGGATAGTGAATTATAGTTAGGAAAGTTTTTCCCCAAACACAAGTTACAGAGTAATCTGTGTTTTATTCTAGTACTTGTCTTGCTTTTTATTCTAGTACTTATTTTATTTTCTGAGAGTAAGCTCTCTGATCTTTGTGGGATTTATCCTGACATATAATGTGAAGAACTGATCCACTTTTATGTCTTACATGTGGATATCCTAATTGAGCCACCCTATTAATGAAGGAGTTTATCTTCTCTTTGCTTTAGTGAGACACTGACTTTGTTAGACACTAAACTTTTACGCACAGTTGAGTCTATTTTCTCTCTTGCTCCCCCGGACCCATTCTTTCTTTCTGTTCTCTTTTCCTTGGTATTGACATAGAGACTGGTCCCTCATGTTAAAGATAATGTTGTACCTGTTTAATGTTCTCAGAACTCTCATGAACACAAACACTAACATGTATGCAAAGAGATATGGCCTTTAAAGACACATTTTCATATAAGTGTACATCTTCTGCTCCATGTGCCTTTAGCATGGAGACCACAATCACAGACTCTCTGTCTGAGTCAGCTGTTGAATTACTGGTTAGTCCCACATATATCTGTTCTTCAAAGGTGAAGAAGGGTTATTATGCAATCATTAGGAACATATTACCTATTTAATTTTTTGAGGAACTTCATGCTGCTTTCCATAGTGGCTGGACTAGTCTGCATTCCCATCAACTGTCTACTAAGGTTCCCTTTTCTCCACATCTTTGTCAGCACATGCCATTGTTAATTTGTTAATGGCAGCTATTTTGACAGGTGTGAGGTGATATCTCATTGTCATTTTAATTTGCATCTCTCTGATGATGAGTGACTTTGAGCATTTTTTTTCCTATATCTATTGGCCATGGAACTGCCATTTGATCCAGTGATCCCACTTCTGGAAATATAGCCTAAGAAACCAGAAACACCAATCAGAAAGAATGTGAGCACCCCTATGTTCATAGCAGCACACTTTACAATATTTAAGATCTGGAAACAGCCCATCTATAACTGGATAAAAATGCTGTTTACACCATGGAGTATTGTATAGCAGTAATAAAAAAAAAAGGGGGTGGGGATATGTTACCCTTTGAGACAGCATGGGTGGACATGGAGAGTATTATGCTAAGTGAAGTAAGACAGTCAGAAAAAGGTAGTTACCACATGATCTCACTCATGTGGAATCTAAATAATAAAATAAAATGATGAACAAACTAGATACAGAGACATAGAAACATGAAACAAACTGATGACTCTCAGAGGGAAGGTGGGGGTGGGTGGGTGGTAAGAGATTAACCAAAGAACTTATATGCATATATGCATAAGTCATGGTCACAGACCATAGTGTGGTGAAGACCTGGGTCTGAGGGAGGTCGGAGGGGAGGGGGTACACTAGAAGGGGTCAATGGGAGGGGGCAAAGGGTATATCTGTATAACTTTTAAAAATAAAGATAAATTAAAACAACATCAATAACAACAGCAAAAATATATTATCTAAACAATGGTGGACTTGCTTCTTATGGCAGGCTGAATCAGTGATATACATTTAATAATGCACCTATTTTAATGTCTATTATTAGAGCAGTGGTTCCCAACCTTTTTTTGATCATGCACCACCTATGCCCACCTCCCCGTAGACATAGAATTATTATGCAAAAAGTGAACTCATATTCACGTGGAAAAATCCTAAAAGGCTATTAACTTGATCTAAAAAAGCTTCCAAAGAACATGGCATCCATGGAAAAGAAAAATAGAAGAAAGAAAGGACAATTGAAGTACTGAGGAAGAAATCACTAAGAAATTATTTTAAAAAGTAAAAATATAAAATGGTATGAAAAATAGCAAATAAGGTTTCAAAACATATTATAGAGAACTGAAATGGATAAATATGTCACTATATATTTATATACTGTATATGAGGCCCCTAGGACCATACAAAATGCAAAAATTCACTGTTAATAACTCATTCGAATTGCCCCCTTAAAAATCAAATCCCCCCTCCTCCCCGGTTGGGAACCACCGTATAGAGCTTTGAGACTAGTACTTTAATCTAGTTTGTCCTGCAACAAATAACATGAAAGATGCACTATATCTGCGACAAATTTTCCAAACCGCATTTAACTGAAAGATACCAATGAATAAGTTGTTCATCATTGCTGGGATACATGCACATCCAGGCTATTGCTGTGTCCTCCTGCTTGCCTGTGAACTGCTAGAAAGCAACTGTTTTCAAACAAGGGCAGAAGGAAAGGAAGAAAGGAAGAAAAACCTCTTGCAATTTTAGAAAAGAAAAAAAAGAAAGAAAAACGGATACTGGAGACTTTATTATAAATGTTTAGCACAATGATGCTAAATGGAATCAATACATTTACATTGCGTTTTTTCAAGGTTTATCATGTTCTATTATAAAACAATAAGATGCAATTAATAAATCATCAGTCCATTTGCCTTCTTTTATTTGGAAATGCTTAGGCATATTTTAGCATATCGTTTTTAGAGTAGCAAATATCTCTAATGTATAACATTAATAAACGGTGATAGACTTTACTATAAATACTGCATCTGTTGCCAAGAAAAGTTACACACAAAAACAGAACATTGCAAACAGCAGTTCAGCGATTTCTTTTGGAACAGAGACCTGGGGCTTCTGCATCGTTTTAAGTATCTTTGCACTACCTGGCCTCTAACACTTGGAGAATATTGCTTTTTATACATCAACAGTTTGCTGGGTTTAAGGGATTAGCACAATATATGTGGTGTTGTGAAAGCCCAGAAAACCAGCTAAGCATTTACCCAGCTGCCCCCTTGTATTCTAATCGAAGAGAGAATTCAGACCTGAGGAAAAGCTGTGGCAAAGTTTGTATGTGTGCAGTCATAGCCAGATATCGTTACAAAGAGTAAATTTTAAAAAAGCAAAGCAGTAGAATAAAATACTTAGATGAAACTGGAAATAAGAACCATCAATCAAATAGTTTTTATGGACTAAACTATTTTGGATTCCAATAGCAGAGCTATTATTTGAAAATGAACATTTAAGTAATACAATATGTAAGAATTCAAAATTTCTTGTTTTCTGGTTTGTTTGAACTATCAAAGCTGATACCAATTTTATTTTGCTAGGGCTATTCAAAATTATCTAACTGCACTCTGAATTTTTTATAAAAATTATTTATGTATTGAATGTCAACTCAAAGGAAGCTCAAGGCATTGTAAAGCACAGGCAATATCACAAAATCAGGAGATCCAATCAGCCACCATTATTTTTCTTCTGCTGCTTTCTCCCATATATGACTTTAACAGAAGTATGGCAAAAGCTTATAATTTTTTACATAAGATGAGGTTAAATATTTTATTATTTTTAACTTAAATAAAATAACAGACTTTGAATCTCTAAATTCTATTTCTACTAACTTATCAGATATTTAGGTTGACTTGTAATACTGCATATTTCTTAATTTTTGAGCATCAAATTCTTGAATATGTTAGGAATTTCAATGTAATAAGATAGAAAATAGATGACATAAAAATAGACTATTGTAAAGAGGTGAAATAAATGAGATATCTGAGTTTCATAGAATGAAAAGTTGTGGATTTCATTTGTTATGAACTGTTTTAGGAAGTCCTCTCAGACTTTCTGCCTTTTAATCCTACTTAATTACTTTTAACTGGCCTGATTACTTCAGGGCTTAGAATTTTCATTAGAGAATAATTTCTTCAGACTAAGACTGTTCTCTCTTTTTTTTGTTGTTCTTTCTAAAGTTTTACATGTCTCCTTTTCCCCCGATTGATCCCCCCCTATCACACCAGTGCCTGTGTTCATTGGTTATGCTAATATGCATGCATACAAGTCCTTTGGGTGCTCTCTAACCCCTGCCACCTTCCCTACCATTTTTCTCTGGACGTATTCTTGTTCATCAAATTATGTTGATCATTATATTCCACATATGAGTAAGATCATGTGATATTTATCTTTCTCCAACTGGCTTATTTCGCTTAGCACCGTAGTTGGCAAAATGCAGCTTGTGAGCCACATGAGGCTCTTTGGCCCCTTGAGTGTGGCTCTTCCGCAAAATATCAAGGCCTGGGCGAGTCTATTTTGAAGAAGTGGCATTAGAAGTTTAAGTTTAAAAAAATCTGCCTCTCAAAAGAAATTTCAATGGTTGTACTGTTGATATTTGGCTCTGCTGACTAATGAGTTTGCCAATCATTGGCTTAGCATAATGCTCTCCAGGTCCATCCTTCCTGTTGCAAATGGTAAAAGTTCCTTCTTTTTTATAGCGGCATAGTGTTCCATTGTGTAGATGTACCAAAGTTTTTTTATCCAGTCATCTACTGATGGGCACTTAGGCTGTTGCCAAATCTTAGCTATTGCAAATTGTGCTGCTATGAACAAAGGGGTGCATATATCCTTTCTGACTGGTGTTAAGGCTGTTCTTTAAAATAAAAATACAAATACAAATTTAAAAAATAATATGCTAAGTTGATAGTAACTAAAAGTCTATCTGCAGGGGCCTGATGTGGCAGGGATCTCCCTTTTCCGCATATCGCACGGAAAGAGAGATGAACGAAGGGGTTCTAAGTGGAGGTGACCAGGGATTGAGAAATAATAGAAATAAAGAGAGAAGACACAGAGATAGTTTTTAAGCTGGGAGCTGGGAGGGCTGCCTACCTCCTCTCTGGAGAGACAGACAACAACCTCCTGAGCCGCGCAGCACATCTATTTATTCTCCAGTCCACAAGGGGGTTTCACAGGAAAACAAGGAGCCTGGGAGATCACAGGTTCCACCCACTCTTTCCTCCCAGACAAACACAAGCCAGGAACTAAGAACATCTCCAGTCAACGATCTAAAGAATGTCCAGGTGTCTTCCCAGGTGGCCCTCTACACTATCTTTATTTTAAAATATGAATCTGTAATCTTCAGCTCAGGCATTACAAAACTTGACTTGTAAATTGATGGGAAGATGGAAGCATTCTGAGCATGGATGTCTGCTATGGCGCAAATAAGGGTAACCTCAGTAGGTGCTGAAGCAGAGAGACATCTTAATTTGAAAATGCACAAAGCAAAGATAAGTTCCAAGAAATTCGCTCCCACACTTAACAGTTCCATCACATCCAGCTTCTTATTCCTTTTTGGTATCATATTTTATACCTTTAAATACACTTCAAGAAAAGAAAGCTTTTTAAAAGATAGGAAAAAATAGTTTCACTTGAAATATTTTCCTTTGCCATCTAAAAAAGTTTTCTTCCTTTCACTGGCAAATTTTACACTGAATGACAAAGGTTCACTGCCTCCATTTTATTAATACCCATGATCTTATAACACTTGGAATATTGTTTCAGATTCCATCATACTATTGAAACTTTCAGGTTGAGGAATTTTTATCATCTAAACAATGCAATATTTGTTTTCTTCTTTGACTTTTCTCTTTGTTGTTGTTGGTGGTGGTTTAAAAAACATATTTATGTCTCATAGTCCTAGAAGTTGGAAGTCTGAGATCAGGGTGCCAGCATAGCTGGCGCTGGTGAGATCTGCCTTCCAGGTTGTAGGCTGCGAATTTCTAGTTACAGCTTCACATGGTGGACAGGGAGCACGCTAGCGCCCTGTCCTCTCCTTATTAGAGCGCTGATCACTCTCATGATCTAATAATCTCCGAGTGACCCCCGGGCCCCTGCGCGCCCCCCTCCGCCCCAGTCACAGCACCTGAGTCCCCACACGCAATACAAATGCAACATATATTTTTTTTTTTTACTAAAGAAAGATTTTTATTAAATTTTCAACTTAACATTGGCTTACATGGGTAACAAAGTGATTTTTAACCATAACTATGTTCTTAATACAAAAGCCCATCCATCCTATCTCCATATTTTAGAGAAATTTCTAAGTAATAATAGTCTAAGTTCAGAGGAATTCTTATCTTCTAATATAGATTTCTGAAAGTTTATTTTCATCTGCCTTATTTTTTAGAATGACTTTAGTATCAGAAATTTAATTATTTAGATCTTATTACCAAGAATATTAATTTTCAGAAAAATCTTTTTATACAGTTTCTAATTATTCATCTTTGTCTTCCTCCTCAAGTTGTTAATTTTCTTTAAATGAATCATGATTTTATTCTTCATGTCTAAGTCTGTATTTGCCTTCTAAGTGTTTGGAGGTAAGTGCAAACTAGCAGATGCTGTGGACTCGATAGCTTCCTTCTGTTGAGACCATCTACTGGAATCTGGCAAGCTTGTACTCCTACTATGACTCCAAAAAGAATATCCTTTGCTCTCACGTATCTCTGTATGCAAGTAGTAATCTTCGGTTTCCTTAGGTACTTAAGTCATGATTATGACATGCGAAATCTCTGTTTTACCTGATTCAATAGACAATAGCAAAATTACATGGCAAACTATAACTTACATAGGCAACAACTTATTAAAAGATGCTCAAGCAATTGGAAATATAACGCATGCCACTATATTATATATATTCTAGTATATATAATCGTTTATAGTGTTACTGGTGTCTCTCATTTCCTCTGCCCTACTCCCCACTTCCCAACCCTTACTCACCCTCCAAGTTCTTCAACACCTTACTGATCATGTCGATGGCTATGCATGTAAATATATAAGTTCTTTGGTTTATCTCTTCTCATTCCACCAACCCCTACATAGAGGTCTGCCACTCTGTACCATGCCTCCATGCTTTGAGTCTTATTTTATTGGTCAATTCATTTTGTTTATTAGATTTCACAAAAAAAGTGAGATCATGTGATATTTGTCTTTCTCAAATTGGTTTATTTCACTTAGAATAATATTCTCCAGGTCCCAAAGGATAAGAGATCCTTCATTTGTACAGATGCATAGTATTCCGTTGTGTAAATATCCAATAGTTGTTTGTTTGTTTGTTTGTTTGTTGTTTTTTTTTTTGTGTGTGTGTGTGTGTTTACCCACTCATCTATTTATGGACATTTGGTTTATTTCCAAATCTTATGATCTTTATTGTGTTGAGGTATGTTCCCTCTATTCCTACTTTGCTGAGAGTTTTTATCATGAATGGGTATCATATTGCATCAAATGCATTTTTGCATCTATTGATATGATCATATGATTTTTATCTTTCATTTTATGTGATGTGTCACAGTCATTGATTTGTGAAGATTGTACCAATGTTGCATCACTGGAATCAATGCCACTTGATTGTGGTGTATATTTTAAATGTATTGCTAGATCTGGTTTGATAATATTTTATTCAGGATTTTAGCATCTATGTTCATTAAAGATATTGGCTTATAATTAATTTTTTTTCTTTGTAGTGTCTTTATCTGATTTTAGAATTAGGATAATACTAGACTTGCAAAAAGAACTTTGAAGTCTTCCTTCCTTTTAATTTTCTTTAATAGTTTGAGAAGGCTAGGTGTTAGTTCCTTAAATGTTTGCTAAAACTCACCTAAGAAGCCATCAGTCCAGAAATTTATTTTGCTGGGAGTATTATTATTATTATTTTGCTTAGATTTCATTAGATATAATTGGTCTATTTAGGTTTTCTGATTCTTTCTGATTCCGTTTGGAAGTTTGTATGTTTTTAAGAATTTATCCATTTCACCCAGGTTGTCCCACTTTTTGGCACAATCCTTTATATTTCTGTGATGTCAGTTCTGACTTTTCCTCTTTTTTTCTAATTTTATTTATTTGGGCCCTATCTCTTTTGTTTCCTGATGAGTATGGTTAAAGGTTCATCAATCTTGTTTATCGTTTTAAAGGACCTGTTCTTGGTTTCATTGCTCTTTAGTACTTTTTACAATCTCTATGTCATTTATTTCACTCTGAACTTTATTATTTCCTTTTTTCTACTTACTCTGGGCTTTATTTGTTTTTCTTTTAACATTTCTTTTAGATGTAGAGTTAAATTATTTATTTGAGCTTTTTCTTGCTTCTTGTAGTAGGTCTGTAATGCTATGAACTGCCCTCTCAGGACTGTTTTCATTTCATTATAGATTTTAGGTTGTTGTGTATTCATTTTCATTTGTTTACAGATAATTTTAAACTTTTCCATTGATCTCACTGTTAACCCATTTATTATTTAATAACACCCTATTTAGCCTCCATGTGTTTGAATTTTTTTAGGTTTTTATTTCTGTTGATTTCTAGTTTCATGCCATTATGATCTGAGAAGATGATTTATATGATTTCAATCTTCTTGAATTTGTGAAGACTTATTTTGTGTCCTAATATGTGGTCTATCTGAGGTTTCATTTACACTTGAGAAGAATGCATATTCTGCAATGTTGGGATGAACATCCTCTTCTCATCAATATCACCCATCAGAATGTACATTTGCTAAAATTGATAAATGACATTATAATAAAAAGATTATAGTTTACATTAGGGTTTAATCTTGATGTTGTACAGTTTGGAGAAATATATCCACCATTGTATTCTCATGAAGAGAAATTTTATTACCCTAAAGATTTTGTGTACCATTTATTTAGCCCTCATTTCACCCAATTCCTGAAACCACTGGTCTTTTTACTGTCTCCATAGTTTTGCCTTTTCTATGTCATATAGTTGGAATCTTACTCTATGTAGTCTTTTCAGATTGGCTTGTTTCACTTAGTAATATGCATTTAAGTTTCCTCCATATCTTCTCATGACTTGATAGCTCATTTGTTTTTGGTGCTAAATAATATTCTATTGGCTACATATACCAATTCATTTATCCTTCATCTAATGAAGGACTTTATGGTTGTTTCCATGTTTTTGTGAATATGAATAAAACTGCTATAAACAGCTGTGTTATATATGTGCTATATTCAGGTTTGTGTGTGTAAGTTTTCAACTCCTTTGGGTTGCATTACTGGATCCTATAGTAAGAGTATGTTCAGTGTTAAAACTGTCTTTCAAAGTGTCTATATTATTTTTATATCCCGCAAGCAGAGAATGAGCAGTTCCTGTTGCTTCACAACCTCATCAGCATTTGGTGATGTTAGTCAATGTTCTGGATTTGGGTCATTCCATTAGGTATGTGGTAGTATCGCATTGTTGTTTTAGTTTGCTTTTCCCTACTGGCATATGTTGTGGAGCATCTTTTTATATGCTTATTTTCATTCTGTATATCTTTGATGAGGTAGCTACTAAGTCTTTTTGCCTATTTCTGCAAATCGAATTTTTGTTTTCTTATTAAGTTTCAAAAGGTCTTTGTATATTTTGGATGGTGTTGATTTTTTTTTTGTCAATTACATCTTTTGCAAATATTTTCTGACAGTCTATGACTTGTCTTGGTATTCCCTTCACAGTTTATAAGTTTTCAACTTTAATGGAGTCCAACTTATGAATTCTTTCTTTTAATAATTATATCTTTGGATTCCTATCTAAAAAGTCATTGCCAAACCCAAGGTCATCTTGCTTTTCTCAGGTTATCTTCTAGGAGTTTTATGGTTTCGCATTTTGCATTTATATCTATAATTCATTTTGAGTTCATTTTTGTGAAGGGTACAAGGACTCTATTGGATTCATTTTTTGCATGTGGATGTCCAGTATTATATTTAAATTTAAATTAAATGAAAAAATGCATAAAATTTTAGTGTTGCATTTTTAGTAGACACATTTCAAGTGCAGTAGCTATATTAAGGCTAGTGGCTATTCTAGTGGATAGTGTAGGTCTGAAGGATTGGCAAGTGGGGGCTTCTAAGCTTCCCATATCTCCTCAGGATTCAGACCACTGGAAACATCCTTTATTCAGGTATCCAGTTTCCCTTTAGAATTTGTAAATACCCTGTAGAAAGGTCTGACTGACTTGGCTTCTTTATAGTTTAAGATGATTTCAGCTTATCCCTGGGTGCTTTGGGCTTCTTTGCTATAGTGTTTCACCACTTTTTGTGACAGCCTTAGCAATCCAGGGATAGTTCTTTCTCATACCTTTTGTAATTTACTCAACATGACAAGAACATGAGTATTACACAGCTTCCATTAAAATAGCTCTCACCACACAGCTACCTGCAGTGGTGCCACAAGAATCCAGTTTTTCTGGTCTTTAACAATTCTACATTTCAAATGAGCCACGTAATGAACAAAAACTTTTTTTTTTAAATTTAAAGACACTCTGTAATCAAAGATGAACCTTTATAAAGAGATGTTGGGGTTAGAATCTTTGTCCACCAGATATTTAACCATTTGACAGCAAATTAATTTTACCAAACCTTGATTGGACAACCTATGCAGAACATTAGAAAGAATCAAAAGTTCGATGGGGTAACTAAAGTTATTTTTCTTTTACTCTTTTGCACTGAAGTCATAAGTCTAAAATATAACTTGAAATTGAGTAGCAATATTTTTTCAACACATGGTCAAAATCATCTACTTCAAAACCATCTTGGGAGCTTTTAAAAAATGACAAATTCCTGGGCTTCCCCACAGAGATTCTGATTCAGTAGCTCTGGAGTGGAGAGCAGGACTTTATATTTAATTCTGATATACACTGAAGTGTGAGAACCACTGGAATAGAGGTTATTTTAATAACCTAAAAGAATTTAGAATTTTAACATTGGTTCAAAATGTTGTTTCTATTTGGTTTGAAGTATTATGTTTGATTTCCACTTCATGATTTGTCCCCTTATTTTATGGTCGAGTGGCCTTTATATTTTTGATGCTCCAATCATACATGTGTGTAGAAATGAAGCAAGTAATAATTAAGGTAACATAAAAACCTTGTTAATTGGCATTTTAAGTAGCTATGTTATTTGTTCTCTAGAAATAAAACCTTTAAAAAAGTAAATACTGGACCCATTAAAGGTTATATATAGAGAAATTTCAGCTAAAGCTTGGCACATTACTATATCTATATTTAGTTGCACAAAGACTTCTGTTTTTTATTTTAAATTTCCTACCTGCCCATATGTTTAAAAAAAACACAACTGAGACACTTTAAAAGATAACATTTTTAAAAAGTTATTTTAGGAAGAGATTCATTTAAGTTTATTTCATTTGGAAAATAATGTTAAAATGAGTCATATTTCATTTCCAACTTTAGTTACTTTAATAACTTGAATGTAATTCTATTTAGCACTATTTACATGAATGTTCATTACATATATATATATATATATATATATATATATATATATATCCGTTTAAATCTCATTATGTTTTTAGTTGTTTTGTATTTGTCATTTCAACAGTTATATTTTCCCACATGTGTTAAATCTGGAGGTTTTGCCAACTAGAAAGCTAAACAAAGAGACTGAAGTATATTAATTATGGCAAGAGTAATTAATATGCATATCTGTACTATATGCAATTATCTATACACTTTCAACGGCACCTGGAAATTCTGCCATATTTTAATGGATTTAGTTCCCACTTTTTGAAAAAATTATTTTATATCTTATTTTTCTTCTCACCTTTCACCTCACTCATATATTTACACCTACCTGTCTACCCATCACCAACATACAATTCATGAAGGAAAACAGAAAGTAGATTAGAATTAATTCTCTCATTTTCTGACCAGAAAATAGACATAGATATACCCCCATTGTTACTCAAATTATTTATTTTTCTTATATTAAAATTCACACAGTTTCTCTAAACCTATTAAAGGACAACCCATTCACTTATAAGCTGGATCATACACCGTATCATCAACTTGGGATCCTCATGGGTAGCCCCTCTCCCTCTTGCATCTTGCCCTGGGTTTTACTTTTAATTTTTTGTCCAGAAAAAAAATGTTCTGCTATATATTTTTTGCAATGCCTGTTCTATTTATCCCTTCATTTTATCTTAAATTACCTCAAAGAAATTTTATATCACTCGATTTAACAAGTGTTAAAGCTAGTTTCTTTCTTCTACTCTACCCCCCTCCCCCCATTATTCTCTATCACTGCATCCTTTTTCCTCTTTATCTTCTCATATCATTGCTTATTTGGTACTTATCCATAGTACAAGCTCCACAAGGGCAGGGACCACACCAGTCTTCTTCACTTTTGTTCCCTAGCTCTTCACACAATCCTTGGCCCTGGGAACTTCTCACTAAGTATTTATTGATCACATAGATAACTTTTCCCATTTGGTGCATTTTGATATTCCATAGCATCATAATTCTCCTATGGATGAATATTTATTTCCATTTTCTGCTACAATCAATACCTCATAGAACTTATATATTCATGTTACAATTCTATAAGAATGACTTGATGGAAGTGTTGGCTCACGTCATGGATGTAACCATTTAAAATTCTGATATTTGGGAACCAGAATCTTAACACTTGTTAGATTGATTCTAGATGTAAGAAGAAAATCTCCATTTATGCAGTCCAAATTCTTTTCTCAGGGCTGCTCCTTCCTTACACAGGTAATGAGATTTATTTTTAGCACCAGGGGGTGTACTTCACAGTGTGGACAGTGATGTGTCTTTGTTGCCTCCACCACAGATTTTAGTACCAACTATGAATTAATTGACTTCTCCAGATGACATTGCCTCCTTTGCATATTCTCTCCAAATGCTGGCTTTATTTTTACCTCCTGGAATGGCAATGGCCACAACTGCTGTTTTAGGGGTCTTGCTCTTCAATGGATGCTCCCTGTCTGTGACTTCTTTGCTGTGATTAGCATCCTTAGCATAGGCAGGATTAAAAAATAAACAAACAAACAAAAAAATGTTTTCTGGTGCAGAAGGTGATGCTAGGAGTTTGGACTGAGTACAAGTTTCCTCCCTTTGCAATCATTTGAGGAGTATCAGGTACTGGTGTTTTAGGTAGTGTGGAAATATTTAAGTACATGCCAGAGTCAGCCTGTGATACTCCTGCATGTCTTTCTCCTAGTTAACATTGTCCTGTTTCCCTGAATTCCTTTGCTCTCTGCACAAATACCTAGTCCTCCTTTAGGTGTGAGCCAAAGCACTCTCTGATTCCCTCAGACATAAGGACGCGGTCTTTCCTAGAGACACTGTGTAATGATCAATATCAGGAGCACCTACATTTTATTATGTGTGTCTTTTTCCAAAGTCTCTGTGCCAGGCAGAATCCAAGCCTTTGAGAACAGGGAACAAGTGATGTGGCTAAAGGCATCTAGCAGTTCAATCAGAGAGGTCTGTGTTTGAATCCATTTTTTACCATGTTCTTGCTGTGTGAACTTGGGCAAGCCACTGAGCTTCACTTACTTAATCTATAAAAACAGAATAATAATAATAAAAATACACAGGATCACAATGTTGTACAGAATTGATGAGGTGATGTCTACAGTATGCCCAGGATGGTAACCGTCATGTTTTTATATCTTCAGTAAATGCTGGCTGTGGAGGAAGCCATGGTGACGTGCCTCTTAGCTAGCAGACTGCAGAGCATCATTGACCCACAGCCTCAACTGTGTGCTCTAAAAGCATCCCTGGGTTTGCCTGAGGCTACATCTCCGACAGGCTGTTCCATGCTGATGATGGATGGAGTTGAGTCAGGAGGACTGGTCCAGTTTTTGGAGATGTGGGAACACTCTGACTTTGTCTCCAGGACACTCATCACCTTGCTAAGCTTCCTTCAAATTGCACTGCAATCTAACATTTTCCCACCACACTTCTTCCCTTCCTAGTATCCTTCAAAAGGGTCAGACCTGCAACAATTACTGATGGCTTTCCCAGACTCCTCTAGTTCTCTACATGGTCTTTCACAGGTGTTTCTTGTGTGTCTAATCCTGCCTTGCCATTGGTTTCTTGGCAAATTCTGGTCTAGTTCAAATGGTTCTGAGAGTGGTTTGGGAAAACCATTGTGACTGCAATAGGCTGACAACTTGAAACTGGCTTGCCTACAAGTTGTGGGTGAAAAGAATGCTATTCTAGTTGGTAGATGGGGCATGAATAGTACCTGACACAATAGTTCCTAACACAACCCTCAATTGTTAGAGGGTTCACCTGTAATGATCTGGGGAAATGTCCCTGGAGAGGAATGTTCTGGCAAGTGCAATAACCTAGGAGTTTGAAAGACATGGTGAAAAAAATGCCAATGATACAGAGCTGGCTGGTTATCAGAAAGTTATATGCTTAGTGACCAGATTTTTATGATCTCTGAATGCATAATAATCTGGCTATACATATATATATATATATATATATATATATATATATATATATATATATATATATATAAAATCTCTGATATATATTAGAGATTATATGTTTGGTGCATTAATTTGTGCATGGGTGGGGTCCAGACAGTCTGGCCAGGGGGAGGGGCATGGGCAGTTGGCCAGCCTGCCTTCTGATCAAACTCCTGGTCGAGGGGACAATTTTCATATTAGCCTTTTATTATATAGAATATACAACGAGTGGCCAGATTATTATGCATTCAGAAATCATAATAATCTACCTACTCAGTGTATAGATGCACTACAGAGAGGTAATGACAGACTAAGAGCAGTTAATGGCAAAGCATGATAACCAAAGGGTCTCTGTAGTACTTTATAAGGAAGGCCTAATCTTCTTTAGTGGAAAAAGAATATATATATATATATATATATATATATATATATATATATGCCTGAAGATGTCATTTTTGGGGCTGCAGAGTTCCAGAGAAGTTTTAATACTCAGCTAAGGAAGGTCTGATATGGAAGGTTAGATCCCTGGTTGAGAATACCTAACAATTTATAACATGGGGAATCTGGCTGATTTATCTTGATGATGTTTATTCTAGAAAGCCCGCTAACATTTTGGATTTGCAAAAGTCATGTTTCTTCCCTAGGTGCAGCCAGAACTCCCCTCTGCTGGGTGGTGCTGGGGAAGTCTTTCAATCACAGACTAGCAGAGACCTCCCTGAGGAGTGGCTCTCACCTTCCATCTTGGCTGCTAAGGTGCTAACTAGGATTAAAAACTCTGCATAATCCATCTGGGATGTGCTGGATGTGATAAAGGGGGGAAGAGACAAAAGAATTGCAATTATTCATTAGCATGGAGCAGCATGAGCTAGAAGAGTACATTAGGGATGAAGTGGGGCAGAATATAAAACTGGATAGAAATAATTCATTGATTTGGGGGCACATTCTTGGGACATTGGATTAAATTCCTAAAAGTAAGCCTGGGAAAATAGGGTCAACTTGCTGCTGAAATTCCCCTTAGAAGCCTGGAAAAAATTATGACCAACACAGCAAAGTGGAAATCCTGATTTGCCTTAGAAGATGATAAAAGAAGGAATAAAGAGTCTGAGGCATCAGGAATACATCAGTGAGAAGGGTATCAAGATCACTAAGAAGTTCAGTGAGCCTCTGCTCCTCAGTCCAGAGTGACTATAGGGTAGACAGTCACACATAGCTGGGCTCATTAACATGTCTGTGATGATGGGAACATAAATAAATACTCAGGTGGCAGTGTTTCAACATTAGAAGTAACATGATACCTCATTTAGCGTTCGTGTCTTCAGAGATGCCTGGATAGGAAACAGTTCACAGTGTGTCCCTGAGTCAGTGGATCATTCAGTGGTCATTTCCAAGTCACCAAGTATATAATTGCAATTGGTATATTTGGCAATTGGAACAAAACCCACACTGGGTCCTTGGTTTGTGTAATAAAAGCTACCATAGTGGGAGTGAGAGGCAATTAGAGCCACTGTTAAAGGTCTATAAGATACACTGTGGTAGTCCTTATTATATTTCTGTTTATTTTACCACTAGAGGCCTGATCCACAAAGATTCATGCAAGAATGGGCCTTCCTTCCCCTGGCTGCTGGCACCACCTTTGCTCTGGCCTGGAGTCACCTTTCCACCTTCCCACACTGCCCAGAGGCGTGGAGCTGCTGGGGCCATGGGGATGCTGGCATCATCTCCATGGCAATGACGCAAGCTGCCCACCATGCCTCCAGCAGCTTCGTGCCTGTGTATGCAAGTTAACCTGCCATCTTTGTTGGGTTAATTTGCATACCCACTCCTGATTAGCTGGTGGGTGTCGCAAAGGTACGGTCAATTTGTATCTTTCTCTTTCATTAGTGTAGATATTTATCTTATTTCCGTTTGGGATTAGAGAAACCCCATCTTGAAGAGTAATTGTAGACTATTACAGATATAACCAAGGAGCAGTCTAGTTCATGGTGGTTCTGGTTGATGTGGTGTCAGTCTTAGAGTCAATTACTAAGGTCTTAGGTACATGGTATGCAGCCAGTGATTTGGAAAACTCATTCTTTTCCATACCACTTAGAAAGTAGATTAAAAATAGTTTGCATATCTCAGTTACCTCTAGTATATGTTAAATCTTCTCCTTCTGTGATAACATAGTCCAAAGAGATCTGAACTGCATGAATATCATATAGAATGTCACTGAGATTCATTTCAGCAATGACATGAGGCCAATTGGACAGAATGAGCAAGAGGTCATTAGAATGCTGGGGAATTTGGCAAGACCCTATACTCTGAGGGTTAGGAAGTCTCAGGGATCTGCCACTTTTGTGACACTCATGGGCATGATGATCATAAGTGTGCCAAGATAATCTCCTCTGAAATAAAAGATAAAGTGTTGTATCTTGCATTCCTTACAATGAACAAGAAAAGATAGTAACTGGTGGATATTTTTTGGCTTCTGGATGCAGCACAGTCCACCCCAAGGAGTACTGCGTTAGTGCAATAGTGGGTGACATGCAATAGTGGGTGACATCCCAGCTACCTTTAAAGCTGCCAGCTTTAAAGGTAGCTGGGATGAGCAAACAGTTCTGTGGAAGTTCCAGGCTGCAGTGCCTCTGCCTAGCCACTTGGGCTATATGATGCAGCTGACCAAGGTGTTGAAGGTGTAAGTATCAGGAAAGCAGCAGTATAGAGATTACGGCAAGGCCCAGTGGAAGAATTCAATGTGGGCTCCTGGAATCTGGAACAAGGCCACTGCCATCCGTGGCCGAGATCACAAACTCTTTGAGAACATAGCTCTTGACTTGTTACTGGGACCTAGTTGAGATGGAATGATTGACTTTGGAGCAAATGCCAAGTGATCACGCATATAGGAATACGCACTGTAAGCTCGGTTTTGTCAGAGCTGCTAAGTCAAAGTCAGATGGATTCAGCAGCAGCCCATGCTCAGGTCTAAATGGGACATTAGTGTTAAGCCTAAGAGGATCATATATAGAAGAACGCTGCATGAGAAAGTAATTATAAGTCAATGTCACCCACCATGACTGCATCGTTGTTCCTTTCCTTGTTCTTACCTTTGTAGGGTCTCTTACAAACAGCTAAAGGGGTAAAAAAACAAAACAAAACAAAAAACACACCAGAACTTGGCACATTGTAGGAGCTTAGTAGGTGATAAGTAAATGCAAGTTATTGGTTAAGCTTCTGCTTTTTTGTAGGTATATAATGATTATTCCTATTCTATGGATGAAGAAGCTGAGGCAAGTGAATTAAGTAAAATGCATCAGCTGTAGATAATGCATAAGGAGACTGGAAGACAGATATCTGCCTCATGCAGATATGTGCTTCCTGTGACACCCCTAGCTTTTCATGTTTACCATAAGATGCCGTTTTCATTTTGGAAAGAGGATCATTATTAGAAATTAAATTATAACACAGTTAATGCTCCACATTTAAAATGCCATGCCCCATTTGCTAACCTAAAAACTGGTACCCACATATGTTGAGTCATTTTTTTTTTAATTGCTTGAAAAAAATGGGTAGAGATTGGGAGGAGCTGTGAATTTATGCATACTAATGAAACCTTAAAATAAAATGTTTCCATGTGCAACTTTCAGTCTTGTTGGGTAACTTTACTTGATTGAAAATTACTTGAGAAAGATGAAATCATAAATTACCTTAAATTTGCTGAAAGCCTGTGAACCACCTATATTAGGTGTGAAGCTGATGAAGTTTCATCTCGAATGAAAATAAGTTGAGAAAGCAACATGGCTGACATTTCAGATACATCCTCAGAAAGAATGTTGACAAATTAGTTCCACTGGATCCAATACTGGGCAACACTGCAAGTATGTTCCCAGTTTCAGTGTGATTGATAAAGTTCCATTTGGTACTCACACTTCCCACTGGTTCTTATCATGCACATTCACACTTTTTCTGCTTTAATGCTGATTCATTCTTTCACTTATTCCTTTATCCAACAAACCTTTAGCTTATTTAATGTTAGGCACTGTGTCCTTGTAGAATAGTTTCTACCTTTATTAATAATAGATAACGTATTGTTAAATTATCACAAGGTATCATTTTGCAGATGAAAAAAATGAAGCAAAGAGAGGTTGAGAACCTTCTTCAGTGTCACGCTAGTGGGTAAAGGACTTGAGATTCAGACCAGGAAGTGTGGTTCTAGAACCCATACTTTTAACCACTCTGTTGTTTCTCCTAAAGTTCATAGCGTTGTATCACTCCACTTCTCTGCTTTCAGCTATCATTGGTATGTTTCTGAGGGAAAGGTATATGAAATTCTATCAGTAAAATGAAACATAGAGGAAAAAAAGGAGGAAAGTCTTTGGGGGCCTGAGACCTATATCCGGGGGCTTGTGGCAACTTTTCTTGGACCTCAGAAAACTGTTTGTTTTTAAAATTTGTTTCTTTTATCATAAAACACTTGGAAAGGATCTCATAGGTATTGTGTCTGTACCAACTGCTATAGAATTTGGCATTTGTAGATATGATGAAAATTATTAAAGACGCCTCTATATGTGATTTAGGAATAGTAATAGAATTTAAATGAAACTATGCATGGATGTGCTTATTTTGATATGTGGCGATGTTATTTTGGGAAAAGATTTAAATATAACTCATTCGGGGTGGTATTTGTAAGACCTCGCTATCCATAAATATAAGTAATGATAAGCTCATTTATATTTTTTTCAGAGGCATAGATGTGTCTAAGCTATATAATAAAACATACACATGGACTAATACTCAAAGAGCATGATGACTGAAGCTGACTTGAGATAACTATTTGATAATACCACAATATAATTTTGAAAGGGTTTTCCTTAAATTCATTTTAGTTTTATCACAACAGTATTTTTATATATGTGATTTGTTTTTATAGATTCAGCATCCTATATATTAGAAATTAAAAGCTTCAAATGATTGAGCTCATGGAGACCCCAGAGTGCATAAACTTAAAAATAACTGGCACTTGTATTTTTTTTTCTATTAAAGGCAGAAATAATTCACAGTCCAAACCAGTAAAAAGCTCTTACTGTTTTCTAATTACTATACTGTCACCTATAACATTCTTCATTGAAATTAATTCAATAAACTGAGTTTGCTAAAATAAAAAATAAACAAAAAATTCTGTCACAGTTTGAACATCCAGGAGTAGGAATCCTATGATTATTTCCAACTGGTCCGGGGTTTTGTTTCCCAGTTGTGTGCGTTCACTCCCATCTGCTTCCATGGCACTGCGACAGCTCACACTCTTGTCAGAGCTCTCACTTGCTTAACTAAACATGGGTTTCAAGTCAGTGTTCAAATAAAGAAAACTTTTCTACTGAGCTATGATCTATTTAATTACAGCCTCCGTTTAGTATACTCAATAACAATACAACGCTTTTGAGCTCCTCCATAATTGAATTAATCAACAAGACCACTTTGTCTTTAAATAACCTTTTATTTTATGATTGACATTTCCCTACAGAAAAGTTACAAAGACAGTATAGAGAGTTCCCACATACCTCATACCCTCTGTACACAATTATTTCCCATCTAAAGCCTATAGTTTATACAGACTGCTTTATATTTTACCTAATGCCCATTTCTTTTCCAGGACTCTTATTTTTAATTGTCATGTCTTCTTGGACTCCTCTGGACTTTTGACTGTTTCAAACACTCTTGTGTTTGGTGACCTTGATAGTTTTGAGGAGTACTGGGGAGGCATTTTGTAGAATGTCACTTAGATGAGATTTGTCTGATGGTTTAATTGTGATCAATCTGGAGTTATGAGATTTTTTTAGGAGAGAGACCATAGAGGTAAGTGCCATTTTCAGCATAAAATATCGAGGGCATGATTTACTACTGTTGATGTTGATGTAGATCCCCTGGATGAGGTGGTGTTGGTCGAGTTTCTCCACTGAATAGTTACTTAAAATAAAACTGCTCGCTTTATGTTGTATTCTGCTGAAGAAAGTTATAATGAGAAATGCATGGTTAAGAAGTGAAGAGTTAGCCTCCACTTCTTTGGAGATGAAGTATCTACATCATGCATTTAGATTCTTTTGCATGGGGGATTTGTCGCTTATCACTCTTTATTCAATTATTTATATATCAGAATGGACTTATGAATATTTATTTTATATTTTAGGCTATAATCCAATATTATTTCATTTAACTTGTATCTCAAGTTATGCCAGTTTGGCCATTGGGAATTATTTTATTTGGCTTCTATGTCCTTTTGACATACAACCATCACTGTGTGTGTGTGTGTGTGTGTGTGTGTGTGTGTGTTAGCATTTCCTTATTCTCTGATAGTACTATATACTTGAGCATTGTTTTGTTATATTTCTTACTCAGTCCTATTTTCCTAAGTAACTCTGGTTCATTTAATTGGAGAATGGTGTTAAAAGCCAAAATCTGGTGCTAGTTATTCTCATCACTACTGGGGTGTAATTGCTTTTGAGCACTTTCAGCTGACAGAATAAAGGAAAATGTAAAATAACATGTGTGAATATCTATATT
This sequence comes from Pipistrellus hanaki, assembly GCF_964339955.1. Lineage (NCBI taxonomy): Eukaryota > Metazoa > Chordata > Mammalia > Chiroptera > Vespertilionidae > Pipistrellus > Pipistrellus hanaki. Next base: position 77,982,516 of record NC_140503.1, on the reverse strand, counting down.
AATTAATCTCTCTATATATATTTGTATGAACATATATATGTATACTTCCCTTCATCTGTATCTATATTAAGTTCAAATTGATGTCTCCAAATCTAATCCATAACCATATGAATCATTCTAGCCTTGTCTTGCTTGTCTATAACTTCTCATTCCAATAATGAGAAATCTGACCCACACCATCCACTTAATTATTCAGTTCCAGTGTATATATATAGTGGTTGCAGAATTGTCAGCCTTTACCAACTTTATGATCCAGGGTGTAGAACTTATGCACAATTTATTTTGCTGTAATCTTACAGAGTCCACTCATCTCCAGTTAGAAAAGTATTTTTCCTTTACCTCCTTCAGTGAGATTATTTCATATATATGTAGGCTTTTTTTGTCACTACTTACATTCATCGTGTGATTGATCTATGACTTTCTAAATGTTTTCTTTTAAATTTCATACATTAAAGTTCACCTTTGTATTGCAAAGTTCTATGAGTCTGACAAATTTACAGTGTCACATATGCCCCATTACAGAATCCTACAGAATTTTTTTTTTTGCCCTAAAAATCCTGTTTCACCTATTCAGCCCTTCTCCATCCCACATGACTACTTTTCAAATTGCAGTTTTCTCTATCCAACCATCATTTTTTCTCTTGAAATATTTTACATACAAAGATGTTCTACATCCCAATTTTTTATTGTTTTATAGTTGGTTGTATAAAATATTCTATATATACGTGTTTGTGTCACTATCCTATTCCTTGTTGTTTCATATGTAGATATGTTTATTCATATAAAAACCAACTAACTCTTGGGTCCAAGGTTGCTCTAATGATAAGCTAAAAGATACTTATATTGTAATATATAACCAAATCAACCTCTTATATAGTATTATTTTCATTTAATGTCATAAGGTATATTATGGCAAGTAGGTACGTTAAACTATCCCATTCAACTTTTCTTTATTAAAGCCTCACAAATGAGATAAATCAATGACCCTATATGAGCAAATGATTATTGCTGGATGTTTGGTAGGTGGCTGTTAGCTAAATATCTAGAGTAGATGAAAGAACAAAGCTTATTGGTTTATATGGAAACCTAGATAAAATATTCTTTGTTTTCTAATTTGGATTCACATATAAACTTTCAAAACTTTGAGTCTGCTTTATTATTTTTGCACTCATTTTTACTTATGTCAATTTACTGTAGAACAAGTGTAGTGTCCTTAAAACTTTTTAAAAACACAGTTCATGTTTTATAATGACATTAGGGTTTCTTTAGTTAGGAGTTCTGCATTTCAGAGGATCCATATGTGACACAAACAGTGAACAATTGGGAACATTAGCTGATAATAATATGATAATTTTTGGCAGTCTATTTACAAAGTTCTGGCAGAAGTGTAGTGTTACATTAGTCATTTTCACAGAGAAGATACTGGTCCAAGCCAGTCTCTTATTTGGGGTGCCATCTGCACCATTTTTGTCGGTAAATTAAAAAAAGAAAATATATCCATTGATGGATACTGTTGTTACTTTGTAATCATTGTTTGAGGCAAGCTATACCATTCTTAGAGTATAATAAATACTACACATAACTAAAATTGCTTCTGGGCATCATTTATTAGCTAGAACACCTGTGTCAAAATTGCTTCAGTCAAAATTACTTCCATTTAATTTAAATAATTCACGATTTACTATCTCTGAAGCTCTTGTTAAACATAAGAAGAGACAGTGAGTTCTACTTCTTGCTTCATTAATCATGGAGAAACTCACTTGACCCTCATTGTTTCAGTTCACTCATCTGTAAATATAGTTAACAGCAATTAAAGTTAATATAAACTTAAAGGTTGATAACATTATAGAGGTAGGCTTTTCAAAACTTTAAGTAAATGTTAAGGCAATAATACAAATGATACTCAGCTAATAACGTCTTTGAAGAGAGAGGTCATATTTTACGCATACTTTAAACTCATTAAATACTCAACAAATATTTGTTGTGCTGAATTTAAGCATGAAATTTCAAAATAGATTCATTTTGTATATTCTTTACATTCATTTTAGTATGTTTTCATACAATTGGCACTGTTAATGACAAGTAGTATATTGTTGGGTAGGCCATTGACCAATGTGGTTTTTCTTCTATTCAGGTGATACAAAGTTATCGATTATCTAATTTTTTTTTTGTTTTATTTTGTTTTTTATCATAGGGGAGGCTTTTAAAAAAAATATATATTTTATTGATTTTTTACAGAGAGGAAGAGAGAGGGATAGAGAGTTAGAAATGTCGATGAGAGAGAATCATCGATCAGCTGCCTCTTGCACACCCCCTACTGGAGATGTGCCCACAGCCAAGGTAAATGCCTTTGACCGGAATTGAACCTGGGACCTTTCAGTCCGCAGGCCGATGCTCTATCCACTGAGCCAAACCGGTTTCGGCTGGTCTAGTTTTTAAAATAATAAAATGAACATATTGATGCATACATTCTTTTGAATCAGTGTTTTGGGTTTCTTTGGTTAACAACCCAGAAATGAACACTGGGTTATGAGGCAGTTTCATTTTTAATTTTTGGAGAACCCTTCATACTTTTTTCCACAGTGGCTGCACCAATCTGCACTCCCAACAGTGCGTGAGGGTTCCCTTTCACCGCATCCTCACTTACACTTGTCATTTGTGGATTTATTGATAGAGGCCATTCTGACAGGTATGAGGTGATACCTCATTGTGGTGTTAATTTTCATGTCTTTGACAATTAGTAACAGTGCAGCATTACTTACAATAGCCAAGATATGGAAGCAACCCAAGTGCCCATCCATGGATAAGTGGATAAAAAAGCGGTGGTACATATAGATGATCAGATATTACTGGGCCATAAAAAATAATAAAATATTACCTTTTGTGATATAATGGATGGACTTAGAGGGTATTATGCTCAGTGAAATAAGTTACTCAGAGAAAGATAAATACCATATGATTTCACTTCTATGTGAACTATAAAGAAAAAATAAATAAACAAAATTGAAATAGATTCATAGACATGGAGAGTGGACTGGTGGTTGCCAGAGGGAGGGGGTTTGGGAGACTGTGTGAAAGAGGTGAAGAGATTAAGAAGTACAAATTGGTAGTAGTTACAAAATACTCATGGGAATGTAAAGTTCATCATAGGAAATATAGTTAATAATATTTTGATAACTACATATGATGCTATGTGGGTATAGAAATAATAAGGGGAATATTTTTTTAAGTTTATGATTGCCAAGCCACTAAGATGTATACCTGGAATCAATAAAAAAATAATATTGAAAGTAAGCTGCAATTTAAAAATAAAATTAAAAATACAATGAAAGATAAAAAATACACAATGAAACAAAACTAGGTGAATACAAGTAAAATAAATTGTACTTAACTCACTCCTCTTCATAATTTATATTTTGGATACATGTCCCTAAATTCGATTTGTATTGCCTATGTAATAAAAGCTTAATATGCTAAGTGTCTGACCATTTGTTCCATTGTTCAACCAGTCATTATGATGCACACTGACCACTGGGGGGCAGACGTTCCTACTGGTAGGTTAGCTTGCTGCTAGGGTCCGGCCTATCGAGACTGGGTGAGAAGGGCCTGACATGAATTATTGAATGTATCATTGGTGAATATTTCTCCCATTCAGTAGGTTTGTTTTTGTTTTGCTTACTATAGCCTTTGTAGTATAGTTTGATATCAGGTAACATGATATTTTCAATTTTGCTCTTCAAGACTGCTTTGGCTATTTGAGGCTTTTTGTGGTTCCATATAAACTTTAGAATTATTTGTTCTAGTTCATTAAAAAATGCCATTAACATTTTGATAGGAATTGCTTTGGGTAGTATGACATTTTAATGATGTCTATTCTTGAACATGATATTTCTTTTTATTTATTTTTTTAAATTTATTTATTTTTATTTATTTGGCATTTAAATTTTTTTTTTTTACTGTTTAAAGTATTACAAATAGTAGTACATATGTCTCCCTTTTCCCCCATTGACCTCTCCCTGGCCTCCCCTACACCTGGGCACTTGCCCTCAACCACCCCTCCTCCCTTCCAGTATCTTCTGTCTATTGGTTATGCTTATATTAATACATACAAGTCCTTCGGTTGATCTTTTAGCCCCCTCCCTCTCTTCCTTTTATTTATTTTTATCTTCTTCAATCCTTTTTTCATTGTCATATAGTGTTCCAAGGTCTTTTACCACTTTTGTTAAATTTATTCCTAGGTAATTTTTGAGGCCATTGTAAATGAGTTGTGTCTTAATTTATTTTTTATTAGTTCATTTTTGGTGTATAAAAATGCAATTAATTTTTAATATTAATTTTGTATTTTGCTATTTTATTGAAGCCATTTTTTCATTCTAAAGTGTTTTTGGTGAAGTCTTTAGGGTTACTTCTATATACCATGGTAGTATCATGTCATCTTAAATGATGACAGTTTCACTTCTTTCTTTACAATTTGGATTACTTTTTTTTTCCATCTAGAGATGCTTTAAGTTCACTTCTTCATCTCCCCCAAATTAGAGTTACACTGAAGAACAGTTATCCTCCCTTCTGATATCCAAAGCCACAGTAATTAGCATAACAATTACATGTTTTAATTGTTCAGTAAAATCATCCATAATCAACATAAGCCACAATATGATCCTGACAAGTAATGAGTACTCCAAAATCATTATTAGATGTTATTCTATAATTGCATATTGTGTGCAAACCATTCTTAGTTTCTTAAAGCTATTTGTTTAGATTATAATAGTTTCTACTGATAAGGATAAATAAGAAATTTTTCTTCCTAATATTGTAGATAAGCAAACATTCTTCTAAAAATGCACTACCTAATAATCAAGGATCATTCTAAATCTCCTTGTTAGTAGGTAAATTCATCTCTTGTCTAATGTTCCACTAACTCTGTGCCCCTTCCTCCATCCTGTTACTCCTGCAAAATTTCCCTGTAGCCCTGGAGAAAAGGCAGTGCCTTTTTAGTATGATTCTCAGGTTGGAATGTGTTTTGAAGTGCATAGGAGATATCTTGTTCAATTGTCAAGTTGAAGAAATAAGTTTCCCTGTCATGAGAAAGCCTGTGTAATTTCAAGTGCTTACCTGTCGTCTCAAATATCTATGCCACCCAATTTATCTACTCATTATTTTGGCTCTTGAGCTAGATTTTCAACATCACATATCTTTTCAGTCCTGATGTGTAACTGGATTAAACCAAAAGCACAAGGGAGCTAAAGATATAGTAGAGAAGACTGAGCTTTCAAAAGTACAAGCATTCCAAGGAGACCTTACTTTGATGTTTTGACAATATGTCTTCCCAAGAGAGAATAGTTAAGTTGAAGGAGGATAGAAAAGAATAAAAACTGTAAAAAAAAAAAAGACGGGGACTTAATGGGCTTTATGCTGATACTCTATAAGTAATGGTTCCTGTTATAATTAAATATTTTTCCAAATGTGTTTCATCATTACTTAAAACACTAATAAACATATTTTAAGATTCTAAGTACAAGTCCAACCTAAAGATAAATGATTGTACTTTCAATTCAACTTAAAGTATATAATTGTTAGCTGTTTTATGAGAATAACTTTAGAAAAACTCAAAGCACAAATTTAAAACTTATACTTCTTTACTTTTTGAAGATTTTAAACCAAAGATGTTCAATTAAGAGTTTACTTACTGCTCTGGCCAGTATGGCTCAGTTGGTTAAGTGTTGTCCCATGCACCTAGTAGTCACTGGTTGTATTTACTGACTCATACTCAGATATCCAGCTCAGTTGATCTTTTTTTTTTTCCTTCTCCCTTACTCTCTCTCTAAAATAAAATATATATATATATGGTTTACTTAACTAAGTAATATGGCAAACTTTTCATCAATAAAATTAAGTTACATATAATATTACTTATTAAATTGTGATCAAACCTCCCATTTGTAAATTTTTAGATATGGTTTATACATTTTATAAATCCTCTATGTGACTTTTTTTCAGTACTGAGACTTTTTTTAAAAAATATATTTTATTGATTTTTTTTACAGAGAGGAAGGGAGAGAGCTAGAGAGCTAGAAACGTACATCAATGAGAGAGAAACATCAACCAGCTGCCTCCTGCCCCCCCCACCCCCAACCGGGGATGTGCCTGCAACCAATGTACATGCCCTTGACCAGAATCGAACCTGGGACCTTTCAGTCCGCAGACTGATGCTCTACCACTGAGCCAAACCGGTTTCGGCCTGAGGCTTGTTTATAAGTTATATGGCACAGGTTTCTCAGTGATTATTTTTAAATATATTGAAACACAGAAGGCTTTTTCAATGCACACAAAGAGTTAAAATAAAGTTATAATGGGAGCCCTGGCTGGTGTGGCTAAGTTGGATGGATCATTGTCCTATACACCAAAGCGGTGGGTTCAATTCCTGGTCAGGGTGCATACCCAGGTTTTGGTTTCAATCCTGATTCGGGTTGCATGCAGGAGGCAACTGATTGATGTTTCTCTCTCACGTTCTCTCTCCTAATTAATTAAAAAGAATCCAATCTCTCTCTCTCTCTCTCTCTCTCTATCAATTTAAACGAATCCAATACTTTAAGAAATATATATTGGGAAGTATAAAGCTGTGGTATATTAAGTAATGATGACAAATACTGGCTTATGAAAATTTGAACTTCATTTTGCATAACTATTTTATAGCTAGAAGCTTGAGTATTCGAGTACCTACCTACACAGTAGGTGAATATAAGTGAACACCTATGCAGATACCTGCCTTAAAAATAGAACAACCAGCTGAAACCGGTTTGGCTCAGTGGTAGAGCATCGGTCTGTGGACTGAAAGGTCCCAGGTTCGATTCTGGGCAAGGGCATGTACATTGGTTGTGGGCACATCCCCGGTAGGGGGTGTGCAAGAGGTAGCTGGTCGATGTTTCTCTCTCGTCGACGTTTCTAGCTCTCTATCCCTCTCTCCTCCTCTCTGTAAAAAATCAATAAAATATATATTTTTTAAAAATTTATAAAAGTAGAACAGCCAACATACTATCTGATTGAGAGAAGGAAGGTACAGTACTTATTATAAGTGATACTTAACTTTATTAAGCCAAGAGAACACCATGACTGAGTTTTTATGTCTGAAAAGGCAAATTACTTTGTTGAAATCATGTTCGTGGGCTGTCGCCAGTCAAGGCCTGCCATTCATCTAAATAAAATAGTAACCTTGAGCATGTTACTTAGATGTTACCATCCAGTCAGTATTGATAACCTGTCATTTATGACTTTCCACCATTTAAATTAATTTTTTCTTAATTGAACTCATTGGGGGTTATATTGGTTACTAGAATTATATAGATAGGATTCATTGGACAATCCTATGAAACATCATCTGTATATTGTATTCTGTCTTCACCACCCTAAGTCAAGTCTCCTTCCATCACCATTTATCTCCCCTTTACCCTTTACTACATGCCCCCCCCTTCTTTCCCTTTGGTACTCACCATACTACCTAGTCTATGAGCTGTTTAGTGTGTGTGTGGTTTTTTGTTTGTTTGTTTTTGCTTAATTCCTTCACCTATTTCACCAAGGCTACCCAACCCCCATCCTCTCTGACAGCTGCCAGTTTATTCTCTGTATCTATGAGTCAGCCTGCTAAGCAAATTCCTTTGAAATAGCGGATTGTTTAGTCCATAAGTCTCAATGAAAATCGAGTATTACCTAACTGGGAAATATTTCTTTACATTTCAATATATACAAATTTGCCCTTATATTATTAAAATTTGTTGTCTGAAGGTACGTGCTCTTTTCATTGAAAACATTATGTAGTATTGGCCTTATATTTACATAGAATATGTTCTGTCTGTAATTTTTTGATAGAACCAAAAGCAAGAAAGCAATGGCAGAATGTGTTATTGGCAGATTATTTTACTATAATCTATATTATTTAAGCACACTCTACTGATACAATATGTCTTATACTTTGGAGATATGGGAATTTTTTTTAAAAATCTAAGTAAATGGTAGAAACGGGGGGAAAAATCAGACATATAATTTCTCTTTATTTCCCTTTGTTAGATTGTTACAAAAATATAGAGAAAGAGAAGGAGGAAGGAAGGGAGAGAGAGACGAGAGAGAGAGAGAGAGAGAGAGAGAGAGAGAGAGAGAGAGAGAGAGACAAAGAGTAGTAATTGCCTTTTGAAGTTCCCAGTTCCCAGGAACAATTGCCTGGAGTCTTAATCAGATCATTGGTGACTTTTAGTTCCAAAGTATTCTTAACCTTATAGGTTCATATTAAAATATGCTAAATTACTATTAGACTTAATTTTGTCATAACTAAGCTTTTTAAAGTGTAGTTTATACCCATTTTTTAAACTTTGCTACTTCTTATTCTCTTTAACTTATTGTGTTTTCCCACACCACTTCACTGAAAATGCTCTCAAGAATACTACCATTGACTTCTAGCCTGACAATTCAATTGATGCTTTCATATCCTCTTCACATCATTTGATGATGTTGCTTCCTTCCTCCTTGATATTTTCTCTTCCTGGCAGTTCTGTAACTCTCTCCTAGTCTGGTTTCTCTTAGGTTTTTTTTTTCGTTTTTTTTTTCCTTTCTTTTTTTTTTTTCCCTACCTAAAAGATTCAACCTCTTTTATGGGCTTTTACCATGTGCTCATTACATACAGGCATACCTAGGATAACATATTCTATTATAATTCTATACACATCTCTAGATGGCCACACCCACTCCTAAGATTTACCCACCATTTGTATTTACTGTTTCTAAGCATCAAGAAAATGAAGTCTGCAGGGGCAGCACCTCTAAGTCCAGATATGGAAGCTTTCTAGTGAATGATACTCAGGACAATGGAGAATAACAGCATATCATCTCTAATTCTTATGCTAAGCCTTACTTCCGACCATTCTCTCCTTTCACTATGTGCCAGGCACTGCAAGAAAAAGTGTATATGGATGGTTATATAAAATAAATCAAAAGGTCATGATATTCTACTTGTCTAGCATAAGTCTACTCTTAGGAGTGATTGAATAACCATTTGCTAATTGTTTGGGTCTACTAAACAGGTCATAGGAAGTTCATCTGGTCTAGCAACTTCCTAGTATTACTCAAGAATAAAAAAAAAAAAAAGACAAGAACAGATGCTGTTGTAGAGGTCATGCCAAGAAAATGTGAAGCTTTGAAGCTTCTCATTTCCTTGTAACTACCACCACTGCCTCTTCGAATTTCAAAATGAATGTTTGTCAGTATTAAGTCAATGAGACAAGCTGTTCATGCTATAAATTTGTTTTCTGTAAGTGTACATGACAAACGCATCGTAGTTAAAATGTTCTCTTTAAGGTAAAGCCTTTGGGCAGTTGGCTTAAAAGAAACTGTTATTTTACTGGGATTGAACTCCTTCTTATGGAATTCATAGAATGTAACGACTCAGATTGTATTGTTTAGTGACCCATGGATCATTGTGGATCAATATGACTAAGTTACATGTTTTCCCTAAGAATGGTTATCCCAAGGGTACAGTTAATTTGGGAAAGAAAATAATCAGATAAAAATGTGTACTTTCCCCTGGGGCCTGGAAATAAATAAAACAAGTAGTAATAATTTCTTATTTCAAAAATATCAGTATGCAACATATGTCTTTTCTCATAAAATTATACCCTACTTTCTGAACTTTCTCAAATATCCCCCTATTCCCTGCCAAGCTGTGTCTAAGTTATGCCTCTAGTAGTTATAGAATATTTCCTACCATTTATCTGTGACTACCTGGGCCAAACATGCTTAGAACAGCCAGTAGACATTAAATAATTAAAATAGAAAGAAAAATGGAGAACAGAAGGTAAGGAGAGTGTGGCTGAATAATCTTCCCGCTGATTTTCAAGGTCTTCTGAAATGCCTGGATGCCCTCTTCTCCTCCCATGTCTTCTTTCAGATAAAGCCATGTTTTATTTGAACCTGTTTGTTTTGGAGTGTGTGTTTGTGTCGATTGCCTACTATGTTCTGCAAACACTCCCATTTAATCTGGGAGCAGGATGCTTTTCCTTTTAGAATGCATTCCTTTTCTTTGTTTCTCAGTCTTACTCTATTCATATAGTTTCTGTGGAAGGTGCAATAGTTTTATATAAACCCTATGTAATGACCATAGTTGACTACTCTAGAAGGTGGCACCCAGCCAGGTCTAGACAAACTTCAGCCCTTCTCTAGGATCTCCACATCTGGGAGCAGGGAGAAATTAGACTATTCTCTCTCCACTGGCAAAATTTTTATGTCTAAATCTCAGTAAATGCAAGCATTTTCCCAACTAATGCAAGTCTACAGTAGAACACTTTGAAGCCAACCCATGAAGCACAGTGAGGAGAAAATGCTAAAGGTGTTCATGTTGTTGCTCTACTGACCTTATACCTGCTGCCTCTTTGACCTTTCTGTCCTTTACTTGTTTAAACCATTTATAGATTTTCTTAGTTAAGAATTTACATATATATATCAAACTTGGGTTTGATTGGGATTACCAGATTTATCAAATAAAAATACAGCATGCCCAGTTGCACTTGAATATCACATAACTACTGACCGATATTGCAATATTTGGAATACGCCAAAAAGTTGTTCCTTGTTTATCCAATATTTAAGTATAACTGGACATCCTGTATTTTGTCTGGAAACATAGTTTTCATCACTTGCAACCACACTAATTCAGTCTCTTTTTGCAACTTGCAACCAAAACTTATTTAATATAATATGTTAGCTTTATAGTCCCATTTCAATCAAAGAACACAAAAAGTATATTTTGTGCTTTCTGGGAAATTTTCTGTAGCCTAAACATCATCCCACAAGCTCTGATTCCTCCTATCCAACTTGTGGATGTATCTCTCCACAGAATGTAGATATAGCTTTAAAGCAGAGCATCTAAGTGACCCAGGAGCCTTAATATATATTTGAAGTCAAAGCTCTGGGAAATGGACTTAATGTTCTCTCTAAACTAGAATCCAGGAACCCTTGAGTGTCAAAGCTAAATGGGTGCTCCTGGACAATCACTGAATCTCACTTCTTCTGTCTCCTTAGCTTTAAACTGTAGGTAATATTTCTTCCCAGTCTTCGAGAACTGTCACAGTGATCAGCATTTATAGACCGCTTTGAAGTTGAAAATCCACATCTTGTTAAGCATCAGAAAAATGACAAGTAATTATATAATTATGGCATATAGCTGCAGTAATATAAGATCATATGTTTTCACCATTTTAATAATAATTTCTGTTTATAAAAGCTGAGGCTCAGTTTTAATTTGACAAAATGCTTTGCTCTGGTATCATAGCCATTGGAAAGGTTATTTTTAAAAAAAGAAGTGAGAAAGTACATGTAAATATTTTACAATATTTAGGCTACAAGCAATTTTTCTTCATAAAAAAAAAAATCTCATTGTTCTCAATCTCAAATAGCCAAATGTTTTCTTTTCAAATGAGGTCTACCATTAAGCTTGTGTTTGAAAGCATGCATTATGACAGAGGGATGGGAAGTTGCTGTAATTTTCAGTTCATGTTACTTCTTGAGCACTGTCACTGCTCTATATAAAGGTATAGAAAGTGAACATTAGCCCTTTAAAGGAGTCGTATTTCAAGGATCAGGTGGGAAAGACAGAAGTGTTGGATGCACCTCACTGCACTGCTGTTCATCCCCAACACTTTGCACAATGTGAGAATGTTTAATAATTCCAGCCCAACCTACAGATAAGAATCTCTGGTGTCACATCACAACTGACAGTGCTGGTGTGAGATTTGCAGTAAAACAATATTCCAGCTGTAGCTTTCATTTACAGAAATAAAACAGCAGAAGAGGAGGGAAAAAGGGCAGGAGAAGATAAACACTTTCATCTTGGCACAGCACTGACATTCAATTATAATAGCTACACTCAAACAAGGAGAGAAAAATCCAACGGCAGGGCCTAACGCCGACATGCATTATATCATTGGAAATCGACTGCTCTATCCGTATTTTACATTAGCTGGCTAATGTTTAGTTATCCAGAGAGCTCACTAAATATAAATAAGCCCTTTCCCAAATAAAGTCTATGGCAACTGTGGGACAGGAGGCCTGATTTCTCTCCCATTAATCACCAGAAACTTCACACGGCGTGGAAGTCTCCAGGGATATTTCTGGCTGGGAAAAAGATCCTCCCTCCTCAGTTCTAATCAGTCCATCCCATCTGTAATGGCTTTAGAAAATTGTTAATGACATAAAGTGACAGTCGAAGGGCTTTCTGGTCTGTCCGTGTAGGGTTACTATGAGCTCTCTAACAAACTACTACATGCAGGCCTCGAAGCTGCAGGAAAATGATCTGGATTACGAAGGAATAAATTTGATATGTTAGCAATCACAAGCAGGCACTGAGAAGAAAGGCTTCCTTAATACAGTTCTTTCAGGCTATAATGGGAACTACGAAGATAAATCTGGCTCAGAGACAAACCCACATAAGACTGCCTTGAGCATTCAGAATATAGATCTCGGTTATGCGATGTGTAAAACACACAATGGCCTGAATAAGGAGCTAAGTATATAAGTGCAAACAAACCCGTTTTTATAGTTAGCATGGCATTTTGAATGCAGCTTTAAGCCTAAAGGACACTCTCCTACTTGCAGATGAAGAAGGGGAATGTAACAGTAAGAACTGTGTTTTTATATATAGAAGTCTAATAAGAAAATGTTCTAGAAAATGTTGAACATAAATCAAATTAAACCTGAATTTTCCTTTCCCCATAAAAGTTGAAAAGCCTTGCTTTCCCTAATCTAATATATTGTTTTTCTTCCAGTTCTACTATCTTGCTTTGGATTCATGGGAATTCTGAACAGAGATATGAAAATGACTACAGTTGGAAGTATCTGTTAAATGCAGCAACATGACATCACAAGGTATAATCGCATTCCTTGCATTATATAAATTTTTTGCACAGAATTGATAAATATAATAGGCATATAATAGGTATGAAAATTATAATTTGGATGATTTCTTAAAGGCTAATCTTTTTCTAATGCAGTGAAACACTTTAGTTCATGCATTTCCCCCCAATTTCTCAAACATTCACCTCATTAAGGTGTCACAAAAAGTGACAATATAAACAGTTTTCCTCACATCTCTTGTGCTAAGGGCTATAAAAATATTATATTCTGACAATTTCACAGATCTTTGCAAGATTAGGTCAAAGGATTTTTACCTAGCAGAGAATTTCTACAAAGAAAAATTAGGTGATTCCCCCCCCCATCCTAACATGTTTAATAAGATATCAGAAAGGGAATATCATCACAATATAGAATAAGACCCAATCAGTAGAAGAAAATGTAGAGACCTTTAAAAGTTGGATAATTCCTTACTAATCTAAAGTAGTTTAACAAGGGTTCTATCTAGAGAACTCCATTTTTATCCGATGGTTTCTAAAGGAACCTTCTAGCACTTTGAGTCTACAGTTAGCAACAATTTGTCTTAGGTGAGTATCATCTGGTAGGAATAGGCAATCAGTTAATAGGCCCTGAACTAGACATAGTTGTGGCTTAAAACCAGGGATGGAATGAAGGGAGAACAAGAATCATTTTTCAGTGAATAGTTTTAATTGAACTAAGTTATTGAATCTCAATTGATTTCCTTTCCATTGTTCACTGTTGCACGTTCTGTCTTAGAAGCAGGACTTTGGCTACTGGCTGGGTCATAGACTTTGGAGACTTATACTAATTCTTTCAGTCTACTAGGGAGCCATCTTGTAAATATCTATTTCAGTGCTCTCAAATGATTAAATGACATCATGATGATCTAGTTGAAGGAAAATGTTACATGAAGGCCCTAAATGGTACCCTGGTGGCCTGAGAGAGTTAATGCAGTTTCCTTAAGTGCCCACTTCAGTGTTAGTTTGCAATATACAGAGCAGCGGATGTGTTCCGACAACTCACCAATAGCTTCATCTAATATAAGTATATTAAGTTGAGAGAAGTCATTTGAAGGAGTCTATAATAGAGCTGGTGGCAGTTCTGATTAATACCGCTCTGCTACGAAAGAAAAAAAAAAAAGGAGCCTATGGAAATTCAATCATCCTACAGAGAGACATTAAAATGATGCCCCTCTTAAAGAATGTCTCAAGAGATCAGGATGCATGAACAGATATTGCATTCATCTGAAAAAAGGCTTAGCATTTTTTCAAAGAAATTGGGTATAATTGACATATATTAGTTTCAAATGTACAGCAGGATGATTCCACATTTGTATATGTTGCAAAATGATCACCACAATAAATCTAGCTAACATCCATCACTACACCTTGGTTGTGAATTTTTCTTAAAATGAGAACTTTTAAGATCTACTCTCTTAGCAACTTTCATATGTGCAATATAGTACTATTAACTATAGTTACCATGCTGTACATCATGCATAGCATACCCTGAGTGCAAATATTATTTATTTTTTATAGCAAGAACTCTAAGAGTGAGAAAATGTTTTTCTAATCTTTCAGTAACATAGAACAACAGATAGCAATTAAAAACTAATCTCTCTTTATACATGAATTTTATTAACACAAAAGTTGTTAAAAACCATGTAACCATCTCATATGGACCTTATTATTGGACCAAATTCTACAATTAAGTTGGCATATGAAAAAGGTGAGAAAATTTGAGAGAAATCGCAGAAAAACAGAAGAGAGATCGTTTGGAGGGAAAAGGTAATGAACACATTTTGGTAAGCAAAAATCATTCGGTTAAATGAACAAATTAATCAATTAATAGGAGCAGAGAATCATGGAATAAAAATAAACCAATTACCAATCTTTGATTCACCTTAAAATATCACACCTATAATCACATGTGTGTGAATATGTATATATAAATATATATGTACAGTTATAAATGTATGTTATATATGTAAATGTATATGTAAAATCCATAAACAGCCTAAGCACCACTATTTTTCAATATATAAAATGCAATTTATTATATGATAAAAGAGACCTTTTAAATATATGGGCAAGAGAGGATTTAGAAAGTCAGTACAATGTAATTGAAAAGAGAATGGATACTTGGGTCTTACTTCTTGGTCCTATAGGAACTTTAAGTAGGATAAATCTTTCTTGGGCTTCAGTAAAGTTAATTTAATGGAAATAGAGAGAAGAAATGTTTCCAAAGATATTTAAAATTTGACTACTTTAACTAAGGTAGAATACATACTTCTATCTATCTATCTATCTATCTATCTATCTATCTATCTATCTATCATCAGAATAATGACAGCAAAATTTGGTTCTGGATTTTAAGGTAGATTAAAAACCTCTATGCTATATTAGATTTTGTAACTAATTTTCTAAGAAGTATAAACATAATGAATTTTGAAAATAGGCTTTTGTTTGGTTGTTTTTGTATGTGTCTGCTATAAGTTTTAAACCATGTTTATTGGCAAGCCTAAAGCATCTTGAAACATAGACTACCAAGCCTATAGAAAAGTTAAATTTTCAGGGATTTTTTTCAAGTTTTTTTTTCTTCATTAATTAAGGTATATATGTGTCCTTACCCCCCATTGTCCCTCAACCCCTACTCAAGCTCTCACCTCACAGTTGTCTGTGTCCATTGGTTAGGCTTATATTCATGCATACAAGTCCTTTGGTTGTTCTCTTCCCCTTACCCCCACCCTCCCCTACCTTCCCTCTGAGGTTTGATGATCTGATTGATGCTTCTCTGTCTATGGATCTGTTTTTGTTCATCAGTTTATGTTGTTCATTATATTCCACAAATGAGTGAGATCATGTGATATTTATTTTCCTCTGACTGGCTTATTTCACTTAGCGTAAGGCTTTCCAGTTCCATCCATGCTGCTGCAAATGGTAAGAATTCATTCTTTTTTACTACAGCATAATTTTGCATTGTGTAGATGTACCAGAGTTTTTTTTTAATCCATTCATTTGCTAATGGGCACTTAGGCTATTTCCAAATCTTAGCTATGGTGAATTGTGCCTCTAGGAACATAGCGTTGAACACCTTTCTGATTGGTGTATGTAGTTTCTTGGGATATATTCCTAGAAGTGGAATCACTGGGTCAAATGGAAGTTTCATTTTCAGTTTTTTTGAGGAACCTCCATACTTCTCTCCACAGTAGCTGTACAAGTATGGATTCCCACCAGCAGTGCAAGAAGGTTCTTTTTTCTCCACTTCCTATCTAGCACTTGTTATTTGTTGATTTGTTGATGATAGCCATTTTGACAGGTATGTGATTATACCTCATTGTTGTTT
Organism: Pipistrellus hanaki; assembly: GCF_964339955.1. Classification (NCBI taxonomy): domain Eukaryota; kingdom Metazoa; phylum Chordata; class Mammalia; order Chiroptera; family Vespertilionidae; genus Pipistrellus; species Pipistrellus hanaki. Next base: position 77,966,262 of record NC_140503.1, on the reverse strand, counting down.
TCTTGTTGTTTTGATTTGCATCTCTCAGATGATTAGTGACTTTGAGCATGTTTTCATATGATTCTTGACCTTCTGTATGTCCTCTTTCAAAAAGTGTCTATTTAGGTCCTTTGCCCATTTTTTGATTGGATTGCTTATCTTCCTTTTGTTAAGCTGTAGGAAGTCCCTATAAATTTTGGAGATTAAACCCTTATTGGTGACAACATTGCCAAATATGTTCTATCATGCAATGGGATTTCTTGTTGTTTTGTTGATGGCTTCTTTTGCCATATAGAAGCTTTTTTATTTTGATGTAGTCCCATTTGTTTATTTTCTCATTAGTTTCCATTGTCCTAGGAGCTGTTTCAGTTAAGATATTACTAAGACAAATGTCTGCTATTTTGCTGGCTATAGCTTCTTCTAATATTTATTCATAATAATTTGGCCACTCAGTGTATATGCTGACTACAAGACACCCACCTTAGAATAAGGGACTCACACAGAATGAAAGTGAAGCGATGGAAAATATATTTCAGGCAAATGGAAATGAAAATAAAGCTGGGGTAGCAATATTTATATCTGACAAAACAGACCTCAAAGTGAAGGCCATACAAGAGATAATGAAGGCCACTTCATAATATTAAATGGATAGATACAGCAATAGGATATAACCCTGATAAATATATATGCACCCAAATACATTAAAAACAAAACAAAACAAAACAAAACAAAACAAACAAAAAAACAACAACAACTCCTGGAAAATCTCAAGTGAAAGATTGACAACAATACGATCATAGTAGGGGACTTTAATAAACCATAAACCAAGAACATCATTGGATAAGTCCTTAAGACAAAAAATCAGCAAAGACAGTGATCCTAAATGACTCACTAGATTAGATGGAATTAATTGACATCTTCAAAACATTTCAGCCCAAAGCCATGGAATATATGTTTTTCTCAAGTGAGCCTGGGACATTTTCAAAAATAGACTACATATTGGGTCACAAGCAAAGTCTCCCCAAATTCAAGAAGATTGAATTCATATTAAGCATCTTCTCAGATCACAATTGCATAATATTCTAAATAAACTACAATAAAAACTGCAAAAAAATCAAACACTTGGAAGCTGAATAGCATGCTATTAAACAGTGATTGAGTTACCAAAGAGATCAAAGAAGAAATTAAACATCCTGGAAACTAGTGACAATAAAAACACAACAATCCAAAATCTCTGGGACACAATCAAAGCAGTCATGAGATGGAAGTTTATAGCTCTGCAGGCCTACCTAAAACAAACAAACAAACAAAAACAAAACAAAACAAGAAAAAATGATAGTACATCATCTAACTCCACAACTTAAAGAATTAAAAAGAGAGCAACAAGAAAAGCCCAGAGTGAGCAGAAGGAAGGAAATAATAAATCAGAGCAGAAATAAATGACATAGAGACAGAAAAAAAAAAAAAAAAAGAAGATCAATTAAACCAAAAGCTGCTCCTTTGAATGGATAAACAAGATTGATGAACCTCTAGCCAGGTTCACCAAGAAGCAAAGAAAGAGGACCCAAATAATCAAAATGCGAAATGAAAGAAGCAAAATAGCAACATATTTCATAGAAATACAAACGATTGTTTAAAAAAAATACTACGAATAACTCTATTTCAACAAACTAGACAACATGGAGGAAATCGATATATTCCTAAAAAAAATACAACCTTCCAGAACTCAATCAAGAAGAATCTAAAAATCTCAATAGGTCAATAACTATGGAAGAATTTGAAGCAGTCATCAAATACCGGTAGCTTCCAGTAAACAAAAGCTAGTCAGATGGCTTCACAGGGGAGTTTTACCAAACATTCAAGGAAGAACTAAAACTTATCCTCCTCAGACTATTCCAAAAAATTCAAGGGGAAAGAACACTTCTAAGCTCATTCATTCTATGAAACCAGCATACCAAAGCCAGATTAAGACAACACAATGAAAGATAATTACAAGTCAATATCTCTCATGAACATAGATGCCAAAATCCTCAACAAAATTCTAGTAAATCAGATCCAGCAGTACATCAGAAAAATCATACACTATGACCAAGTAGGATTTATCCCAGGAATGTAAGGATAGTACAATATCCACAAATCAATAAATGTGATACATAGCATAAACAAATTGAGAGATAAAAATCACATAGTCATATCAATTGATGCAGAAAAAGCATGTGACAAAATCCAGTACCTTTTCTTGATAAAAACTCTCAGCAAGATGGGAATAGAAGGATCATACCTCAACATCATAAAGGCCATATATGACAAACCCACAGCCAATATCATATTCAATGGGCAAAAAGCTAAAACTATTTCCCCTAAGAACAGAAACAAGACAGGGATGCCCACTCTCACTGCTCATGTTCAACATAGTATGGTAAGTACCAGCCATCACAATCAGACAAGAAGAATAAATAAAAGGCATCCAAATTAGATGAGAAGACATAAAACTGTCCTTATTCGCAGTTGAAATGATACTGTACATAGAAAAACCTAAAGACTTCATCAAAAAAAATATTAGACTTAATAAATGAATTTGGCAATAAAGCTGGATACAAAATTAACACCAAGAAATCTATGGCATTTCTATACACCAATAGTGAATTTACAGAGAGACTAAAAAAGCAATCCCATTTACCATCGCACCAACAAAATTGTGCAATTTTTAGAAACATTTCGGGGGGGGGGGGGGACAGGCCTGCAGGGGAGGGCTGAAGGCCTGCAAGGGAGGGCTTTTTTTTGGGGGGGTGGGGACCAGGTCTTAAGGGGAGGGCTGTCAGGGAGAGCAGTTGGGGGAAACCAAGCCTTATTTGAGTATAAGTGGAAAACTATAGGACACTGAAAAAAGACAAAGAGGAAGACATAAACTGATGGAAGAACATGCCATGTTCATGGATTGGTAGAATCAACATCATTAAAATGTCCATACTACCCAAAGCAATCTATAGACTCAACGTGCTCCCCATTAATATACCAACGGCATATTTCACAGACCTAGAACAAACTCTCCAAGAATTTTCAGTTTTATGAATCAACACTCTCTAATTCACCCATACTAGTAAGTCTTTAGGTCCAAGGTCATCTCAATGAAGAAATTTGGAATCCTGACCATTATTGTCAAATGAAGTTTTAAAAAAGTAATGATTACCACTACCACCACCACCAATAATAATGGCAGAAATGACAGCAACAGTATCAACAAACATGTATTTAACAAGTATTATGTGGAAAGTACTACAGTAGGTGGTTGAGTACATAAAAATCTGACACAGACCCTGACATCAAAAGACAGAGTACATGCATTAAAATACAATAGCCCTGCAGAGTAGCATGCGATGAAAATAGTTATAGGAAAGTAATTGCTATTGGACTTCAAATAAGAAAGAGTTGACCATAGTTGAAAAGTCTTTAGGAAAAGCTAATTGGAGGAGGTGAGACTTGAATAGGTCTTTGCGGAAGAAACAAATGAAAATAAACATAGACAAAGGGCAAATATTCAGGCAGGGAGCATTGCAAGAGCAGTTAGAGGTGGCATTCCTACATCTGTGTTAAGGACAAGTAGACAGTGGACAAGTGTACAAACACTATTTCATTAAAGTATCAAATTCATGAAGATATGTTAAAAAAAAGTTATTGAGATAGTTGGGTGGAAAAAATTGTAAGATTTTTTATGCCAAATTAATGATGGTTTATTTTTTATAAACATAATCACTGATTTGGGAGGAAATTGGAGAATCATAAGTTTTGAGCAAAGTAGCTACTTATAGAAAGTTGTATTTTAAAGTTTTAAAATGTGAATCTAATGAGCCTGTTCTGGATGAATTTTAAAAGTGAAAACTCAGATTTATGACACCAGTTATTATAGCAATATTTTAGGAAAGAAAAATGAGAACCTGATGTGGAAATGGGAAAAAAATAATATTTTTCTTATTGTTTAATATGAAAAAATACAAAATAAAAGAGGACAGAATAACATAATGAACCCCCAACATTTCACTAGTCAGCTCCAAATTATTAATTTATAACCAATCTTATTTTAGCTCCATTAGTGCCTACGTACTTTAGCTCCAGGTTTTGTAAAGCCATTCATCAACACATTTAACTTAATATTTGAGTATGAATTTCTAACAGATAAGGATTCATTAAAAAAACATACCACAATACCATTAACATACTTAAAAAACAATTACTTATCAATCTTAAGTATTCAATCAGTGGTCAAGTTCTCCAATTTTTATTTTTTTTTTTACTTTTTAAAAAATTTTATTGTTTAAATTATTACAAATGTCTCCTTTATTCCTCCTCCCCCTTTCTCCACTGACTCTCTCTGCCCTGCTGTTGACCCACCTCAGGTCTTCCCCACCCTATTGTTTGTCCATGGGCTATGCATATATGCATCTATGTTCTTTGTTTAACCTCTTCCTGTACACCTCTCTCCTGAAATATGTCAGTCTGTTGTATGTTTCAATGTCTCTGGATCTGATGTGATGAACAAAACAGATCCAGGTTCTCTAATTTGTATATGAATTTAAAAATTAATTTATGTGAATCAGTATACAAATAATTTCCATTCATTGCAATTGTTGATAATGCTTCTTGAATATATTCTTTTTAAAAGAGTTTATTGAGGTATAATTTACATACCGTAAAATTCATCCATTTTAAGTGTGCAATTCAAGGAGTGGTAGTAAGTTTACAGAGTTGTGCAACCATCACCACAATACAATTTAAATGAAAAACATTTCTGTCACCTCAGAAAGAAACCTCATAACCCCAGACAACCTCTGATTTGCTTTCTGCTACTCCATATTCTTATTTTCTGGACTCCTGAATATTCTTAATCTTTAACTTCCAGCTCTTTTTAAAATATTAACATTTATTTTTTAAAGAGTGACAATATTTGCTGATTGCACAATTATGGTAATATTTATAATGTTCTTCTATCTTTTATATTTCCCAGAAATTGTAAATTTAAAAGCTAAATTATATTTAGTTATATTCTTTTTTACAAAAATTGTTTATTGGTTTTGTGAATATCTCAGGAAGTAAATATATTTACTTGACACTTTTTTATTATAACAACTATTACAAAATGATAGTCTAATTCAGTAATTTATTTACATTTGTTATTTGAAATACTACCATAAATAAAAATGTTCCATCAATAATTTGATTATCTTTAATTATAGTTCATATATGAAATACAGGATAAATGTCTATTGCCATTTATGTTGGTTTCTCAGCTTTTTTTAAAGTTACCAATGAGTTTCTTTCTCTATTTTAAAAGAACTACTATGGCCCAGTTGGCATGGCTCAGTGGTTGAGCATTGACCTATGAACCAGGAGATCCGGGTTCAATTTCCAGTAAAGGCACATGCCTGGGTCACGGGCTGGATCTTCAATAGAGGGTGTGTAGGAGGCAGCCAATCAATGAATCTGTCTCATCATTGATGTTTCTATCTCTCCCTTTCCTTTCCTCCCTAAAATCAATAAAGAAAAAAATTATTATGAACTAATATATTAAAATATATTTGATCTATTTCAACAGATAGTAATTCTTTCTATTAATGTTTAAATTGTCCTATCTTTGCTCAATTGGAAGCTTCTTTGGGTTGACTTCTGTATCTTTGAGTGCTTTCTAACTTTCTTATGTGGCAAGATGTCCTAGGATATTCTATGTTTTCCACTCAGTACTCAGAATCACCCATCCCTGAGGAGAAGTTATTGCCTGTACTGTGAAATGGCATTTAGAGACCACACGTGATCACTAGGGATGCTCATTACTGTGCAGTCAGTCATCAATTTTACATAGTTTTGAAGAACAAGGCTACAAAATGTGTATTTTAAAAAATAAAATTATTGTAAGTTCCAATTTAAATCAGGAGTATATGGTTTTTAACTAACTTTATTGATCTTACACTTGTTTCCTGTTTTTCTGATGTCAAGACTCCTGGTGCTCAGAGGTAATTACGTAAATCCTCAGTTGCCACTTCTCTCACTACAAAGACAACAGTAAAATAGTAGCAGTACAACAATATGACCTACAACGTCAAACTTTATAGCTAGTTAGTTTTTCAATATTCTTTTTTTAAACATCAGAATATATCCAACTAAGGATACACAGTCACAATCTTAGGTTTCAAAGTCACTGTAAATAGCTCTTCTTTCTGTGTTATGTCACTGTCTCTTCATGCATAGATTTCATACCTTTTTAATGACAGAAGCTTTATAATATTTGCCAGAGGTTACTCTAATGCTTCTCTTTTTCAGAGTTATCTTTTATTTCAGGAATTTATGACATTTTTTTCTGACAGAACTCTGTTTAACTTTAGGGATAAAAAGCTGATCTTTTTATTATATTGACACATTTATGATGTTAACTTTTCCCACCCAAGAACATTCTATGTTTTTTAATTTGTTCACTTCTATTTTTTTCTTTTTCTTTTAATTAATTTTATTGGGGTTACATTAGTTAAACAATTTATAGGTTTCAAGGTGCACAATTCTACAACACATTATCTGCACACTTATTATGTGTTCACCATCAAGTCAAGTCTCCATCCATCTCCATTTATCTCCATATACTCTCCTCTACCTCCCATTTCTCAGCAATAACACTTTTATTCATATACTTGAGGTTTATTTTTTCTTTTCTTTTTCTTTTTTGCTCAATCTCTCCAATCTTCTATCCTCCCCAACCTGACAGCTTTCTATGCTTTCTATGAGTCTCACTATTTTGATTATTAGTTCATTTTATTCATTAGATTCCACATACACGTGAAATCATAAGGTAGCTGTCTTTCTCTGCTGGCTTATTTCACTTAGCATAATGTTCTATAGGCCTACCCATGTTGTTGCAAAGGATAAAATTATCTTTTTTTTTTTTTTTTTTAATAAATGAGCAATATTCCATTGTGAGTGTACCATAGCTGTTATATCCATTCACCTACTGACAGATACCTGGACTGATTCCAAATCTTGGATATTATAAAAAACTAGAGTCCCAGTGCATGAATTTGTGCACTGGTGGGGTCCCTCGACCTGGTAAGTGATGGGGGCTGATAGGGGCCATCTCACCCAGTCCTGATAGGAAGCAATCAGGGTGGCCTGCTGGGGAAAGAACTATAGGAGATTGGCTGGCTGCAGTAGGTTGGCTGTGGAAGCACACTGACCACAGGGGTCAACTCCTGCATTGAGTATCTTCCCCAGATGGTCAGTGCACATTATAGCGACCAGTGACTAATCATTCTATCAACCAGTCATAATGGTTGCTTAGAGGTGCTGCAATGAAAATAGGGGAGCATATATTTTTTCAAATCAGTGTTTTGGGATTCTTCAGATAAATTCCCAGAGGTCGAATCATTGTATCATAAGATAATTCCAGGTTTAATTTATTGAGGTAACTCTGTACTGCTTTCCACAGTGGTTGTACCTGTCTGCATTTTCTCCAACAGTGCAATAGGGTTCCCTTATCTCCACATCCTCTCCAATAACTCCTGTAACTGTTTTATGAGTAAGACTCGAGTATGCCTTTTTTGGTCTTCCTCCTCCTCTTGTATAACTTTGCAGCATTTGAGCCTTTCTCAAAACCAGTGTGTTGGTTTATTAATGATAGCCATTCTGACAGGTGGGAGATGATATCTCACTGTGGTTTAACTTGGCATTTCTCTGATGATTAATGCTGTTGAGCGTCTTCTTATGTCTATTAGCCATCTGTATATCTTCTTGGGGGAAGTGTCTCTTCAGTTCCTTTACCCATTTTTTTTTAATTGGATTGTTTGTTTTTTTGATGTTGAAGTTTATAAGTTCTTTATAAATTTTTGATATTAATCCCTTATCAGCTGTATCATTGGTGAATGTGTTCTCCCATTCAGTGAATTGTCTTCATTTTGTTGATGGTATCCTTTGTTGTACAAAAAAATTTTTAGTTTGATTTAGTTCCATTTGTTTATTTTTTCTTTTGTTTCTGTTGCCTGAGGCAATATATCAGAAAAATATTGCTATGTGAAATGACTGAGATTTTACTTCCTATGTTTTCTTCTAGGATTTTTATGGTTTTGAGTCGAACATTTAAATAATTTTTATTTTAACTTTAAATTTTTTAAATTCTTTATTGTTGAAATTATTACATATGTTCTCTTTTCCTCCCATTGGCCTCTCCCAGCCCACCACTGCCCCGCCCCCCACCCCAGCCCAGGCCTTCAATCCCTATTGTCTGTGTCCATTGATTATGCTTATATACATACAAGTTTTTTGGTTGAACTTTACCCCCTCACAGCTGCCCACCTTCCCTTGCCTTCCCTCTGAGGTTTGACAGTCTATTTGATGCTTCTTTAACCTTTTTAAATTTTGTGTATGATATAAGAAAGTGGTCTAGTTTCACTTTTTTTACATTTATCTGTTCAACTTTCCAAACACTATTCAGTGAATAGACTATTAAAAACCCATTGTTGGATTTTTGCTTCCTTTGTTGAATATTAATTGACTATAAATGTATGGGTTTATTCTGGATTCTCTATTCTGTTCTATACATCTGCTTTTATACCAGTACAATTGCTTCAAAAAGAATAAAATGCCTATAAATAAATTTAACCAGTGATGTAAAAGACCTGTATTTAGAAAATTATAAGACATTGAAGAAAGATATTAAAGAATATACAAATAAGTGGAAGCACATACTGTGTTCATGGATTGGAAGAATTAATATTATTAAAATGTCCATGCTACTTAAAGCAATCTATAGATTCAATACAATTCCTTTCAAGATACCAATGGTATATTTCACAAAATGAGAAAAAATATTTCAAAAATGTTTATGAAACCACAAAAGATCCCAAATAGCAAGAGCAAAATTGAGAAAGAAGAACAAAGTGGAAGAAATCACTCTATTTGATATCAAACTATAGTAGAAGGCCATAGTAATTTGTTCACTTATAATTTCTGGGACTAGGTTAACTTCAAGGCTTTTTATCTCTAGATATGAGAGATATTAAAATGGAGTAACAGTCGGACTGGAATATGAGCTGAGAATTGAAAAAAGAACAAACTTAATTTCCAACCCTTCTTATAAGATAATACTTTTGCTTGTTTGATAGAAATTGGATCATTTGAAGAGATTAACACAGAGAACAATGGTGAGTTCTAAGTTTTTAAAAAAATATATGTTTTTATTGCCCTTGTCGGTTTGGCTCAGTGGGATAGACAGTCAGTCTACAGGGCAAAAGGATCCTGGGTATTCAGGTCAAGGGCATATACCTTGGATGCAGGCTTCTCCCTGGCATAGGCCATGGTCAGGCTCGTGCAGGAGGCAACCAATCAATGTGTTTCTTTCACATCAATGAAAAATTATCTTTCATGCCTCCTACTGGGGATTGAGTTCATAACCAGGGCATATGCCCTGATGGGAAATTGAACAGAACCAGTAACCTCTTGGTTTAAGGGTCAACACTCAACCACTGGGCAACACCAGCTGGGCTGTCTAAGCTATAATGGTAACTAAATATATCTATCAATCAAATTTATATAGAAACAAATATTATTGAAAAGAATGAAAAATAAGCACTGAGAAAGTAGATCACCTGAAATAATTATTCATCTGTCAGTCACATGACATGAAAAATGTTACTTTTAGTACACTGTGGACAGTCCTGGATTTGCCATCCTGATTGATCTCTCCATATATTTTTGTGTATGCAGTAACATTTTTCTCAACTAATTTTTCTCCCATCGTCCATTGAAATTCCTACACATCTTTCATGACCCAGTTTACTAGTAGATATTACCTCCTCAGTTCTAGTTTGAAATCATCTACATATACATGAATCAGAAGAGGTGTGATGACTCAAAGAATATATTCAAAGTGAGGTGAAAACCAAGCACATACCTTCAGCTATGCCTATATTTAGGAACAAGACTCCCTTCTTTAGAGAAAAGCTCCATTAAGCAGACTGAGAAGGAATTTTTAATGTTATAAGATTTTTAAAAAGTGGGAATTTTGTGCTAGAGGCCAATAAAAGTGAAACCTTGTCAATAGAAAGGCTCAAATGCTGCAATGTTATACAAGAGGAGGAGGAAGACCAAAAAAGGCATACTCGAGTCTTACTCATAAAACAGTTACAGGAGTTATTGAATATTGCTAGAAGCTATTCTCCATCCCCCACCCTATGACTCCTTAAAAAATACTCAGAGGACTTAAAACCTCATTAATCACAAGAAACGCACACACACACACACACACACACACACACACACACACACACACATCTGCATATAAACAACCAGATGGACTAGGCTAACATTTGAAATGAAGTTTAAGAAAAGAAGCTGAAGGATCCTGAGGTATAGGACACTGAGGAGGCATGGCAAAACCAAAAGAAACTTTTTGAAAGGGAATTTTCTCATGTCTCTGCTTGGAGGAAGATGGAAATTCTGTTAAAAGGGAAAAGTAAAAAAGTAACTTTTACCTACCATTTTCTATATTTGACATGAACTTGAATGCTTGAATAGTAACAACTTTTCCACAATTTCAAATGTTAATGGTACTTAAGCAAAGAGTTACAAAGGCAGAAGAATTTGAAAGCAAATAGAATTGAGGAAAAGACTTTGCCAGGCTGAAGGAAGTAGACAGGAACACATGGCAAAGGCAATAGAGAAGAGCAAATAAATGGAGAAGAGTAATGGAAGAGAATATATATATATATATATATATATATTGTGTGTGTATGTGGTGTGCACATGTGTGTGTCTGGTAGGATGAGGAGGAAAGAGAGGTTGGAAATTTTTTATTTTACATTCAATTACATTAAAAATATTACACAACAATATTTTTATTTTACATTTAATTCTTTGAATAATAATCAAATGTATAGGTTAATAATATTTGATACTCCTATTTACTTCTTCCATGCACTTATCAAGAATATTGCTTTTTTTAAAATATATTTTATTGAGTTTCCACAGAGAGAAAGGGAGAGGGATAGAGAGCTAGAAATGTCTATGAGAGAGAAACATCGACCAGCTGCCTCCTGCACACTCCCTGCACTATCCGGGATGTGCCCACAACCAAGGTACATGTCCTTGACCGGAATCGAACCTGGGACCTTTCAGTCTGCAGACTGACACTCTATCCACTGAGCCAAACCGGTTTTGGCAAGAATATTGCTTTTTTTTTTTACTAGATCATTTGTCTTATATTCTCACAAATATAAAAATACCTCAATCTATAGCTCTTTGAAAAGAGAGAAAAACCTTCTTAGGATTACACATTGCAAATAAAATGTATTTCCTTATCTTACACATAGAAAACACATTAATATTCTCTCTAGATATATAGTTGACCATGTATACTTTTGCCTGTTCTTTATTATTCTCAGTATATTGGCAACATGAAATACATTTTAAGGTAAATAGTATTTAGAGAAAATTTGAGTAAAATGAATTGGCTGGATAGTTTTATACTGTTCTCATAATTCAATGTTTTGAAGTAAAACCTCTAAGAGAGCAAGCATATCGTATTTCTTTTTAATTTTGGAACAATTAAAACCTTATTTCATCAGTGGAGAATTTTTATTTCCTTTCATAGAGTAAGGAAAGACTAGGATTTCTGGATGATCTAGGAAATAAAGAATAATCCTCTGCACATTGTCACAAAAGCATCCAGAAGATTTATCTTAGACATGATTCTTATTTCATAGCTTGAACCTACACACAGAAGAAACCCTTTGTTCTCGGTGCGGCCCAAACTTCTATCTTCAAGCAACGAACTCAGTTTAGCACCTGCTCATAAGATGTGTTTGCACGTCATCGGTGTGTTCTAGTGACATATATGTTCCCATCGAGGGGACTGTCACAGGAATGGAGATGTTAAAATTTTCCATCTGCGTGTGTGAACGTGACGTTTCCTGCTAATTTTATTCTCTGCTGAACTCTTCAAGCAAAAGCCTTCTGTGGGAGGCAGGATGATGTCATTACAGTCATAGCATACATTTTTCAACCTTTAGAATGAGACATATTGTGGCATCTATTTCGCTGCTTTTAAAAGCAGTGAGATAAAAGCTTGGAGGAGGAGGATGTCAATTTTATATTTTCACATGTGGGGTTTTCAGAGCTTTAAGAATGACTCCAGGGCTACGATTTCCTCTGGCTCATGAATTTTCTCTGTGGTCAAGGAGAGGCCAGCCCCTTGATGTAGGTTTATGTTTATGAGACCAACAGAGAGCTGTCTACTTACTTTTGGAGGTTTTAAGACTATGCTCAGGAAAAATAATTCTGAGCACCAGTGGTTTAAAATAAAAGGAAATTAAAATTCTGATTCCAACTCTGACATGTGAAAAACTTGGAGGTTGTTACTCTTGTTTTTACAACCAGAAAAAAATAAACTGAAATCCAATTACTCTTCTTGGACCTACCAAAGAAGTGAGGTTACCCAGCAAACTCCCACCCTGAAATTCAGAAAGATGAGAAAATGTGGAGTCACTGTCAATATCTCCTTTTCTCAAGAAGGAGCCACTGGAACCATGGATGTTGGGAACAGTGAAAACATAATTTTGATAGATTGCTAAGGCTAAGTATGAACTAGCATGCGAGTGAGGAATTTCTGGGGACTGCAGCGAAGGGGGAATCATACCTGTTTTGGGGTTTTACCTCCAGGAAACATACAGATTCTCAAACTGAAGAGCCAAGAAAGATCTCTTCCATACTCTCAAAGGGGAGGGGGAAAGTAGCCATTATGAAATACTCCAAGAATGTTCAAAAATGAAGGGCCACTCTTCAGAGGAAAGACTTTACCAGAGCCTTAGCTAACTAAGGGGAAGAGCATTCTCTTCACTCCAGGCTCCTGTAGCATTTCTATAACACCTGAGTGGGGGGGGGGGGGAGCGGGGGGGAGAGAATCTAAGAACTATAACTTGTGAAGGTTACAGCTCAGGTTCACAGGCCCATAAAACATAGATATTTAATAATAATAGTGTAGAATGTTTTTCCTCCCAATTCTCTATCACATCAACAGGACGGAATACAGTATAATAACAGCATTCAAGGGCTACAAGACAGACTTTATTGAAAGAAGAATTCCTAAGAAATTAAACACAAACATAAAGACACTGAAGAAATGTGAAGTCTTTGGCACTAATGCTACAGCATAAATTAAAGAGAGCCATAGTAACATCAGACCTTGCACAAGCATTTTCAACCTGTGTGTCATGGCAGGTACACTGGTATGCCTCAGGAGTTTTTAAAACACCCTGGTGGGAATGCAGACTGGTGCAGCCTCTGTTGAAAACAGTATGGAGTTTCATCAAAAAATTCTCACTGGAACTCCCACTTGACCCAGTGACCCCAGTTCTAGGAATATATCATAAGAAATCAGAAAAACCAATAAGAAATAATATAAGCACCCTTACGTTTATGGCAGTGCAATTTATAATAGCTAAGATTTGGAAACAGCCCAAGTGCCCACCAGCAGATGAGTGGATTAAAAAGCTGTGGTACATCTACACAATGGAATACTGTGCAGTTGTATAAAAAGGAAGAGTTTTTTTACCATTTGCATCAGCATGGTGGAACCTGGAGAGTGTTATGCTAAGGGAAATAAGCCAGTCAGAGAAATACAAGATTCACATGATCTCACTCAGATGTGGAATCTAAAGAACAAAATAAACCTATGAACAAAATAGATCCAGAGACATAGAAGCAAGGGACAGTCTGTGGATCTCAGAGGGAAGGTGGGGGAGGATAGGTGGGTGGAAAGAGATCAATCAAAGAACTTGTATGCATATACCCATAACCCATAGGCACAGACAATCAGGTGGTGAAGACCTGAGGTGGGGGTTAGGGGGGCATTGGAAGAGGTCAATGGGAGAAATGGGGACATAGGTAATACTTTCAACAATAAAGTTTTAAAAATAAAAACATGCAATACCTGTGTATTTAGGCAGGGGCACTGACTTCTTATTTCTTACATGTTAAATTTTTTTTTTAATGACAACAATCAACACAATAATAGCTGTTTGGCATGAATGAAGCAAAATTATACCTATTTTTTGAAAGATCAGCCAAAAACATAACATATTTTTGGTGTGTTACAGTATTTTAGTGATGAGTTTATGTGTGTGTACTCATTGAAAAAAGTTGAAAATTGCTGCCTTACACTAATGGTCTGCTTTTCTCAGTTCCTATTACCTGATATATATCTGGCTTTCAACAACAACAATGAAAATTACAAGGCATGCTAAGAGGCAAGAGAAAAACTAGTCTTAAGACAAAGCAAGTTCCAACCAGACACACAGATGTTGGAATTATTAGACAAAAAATTTAAAATAACTATGATTAATATGTTTAGGGTGCTAATGGAAATACCATGGAAGAACAGATGGGTAAAGTAATCAGAGGGATAGAAATTCTAGGAAAGAATCAAAAGAATATGCTAGAAATTAAAACCATTGCAATAAAAATGAAAAATGCCTTAGAAGGACTCATTAGTAAACTTGGCACAGCTGAAAAAACAATAAGTAAACTTAAAGCAAGATCACTATAAACTTTCCAAAAAAAAATGCAAAAGAGAAAAAAGTAAAAAAAGAAAGAATTTTAAAAATATATAGAAGAGGGCTGGGGAGCTGGTTGAAAAAGCTGAAGGGATTAAGCAAGAACAAAATCTTAGAGACACAGACAACAGTATCTTGAATACCAGAGGGAAAGGGGGTTGGGGGTGAAGGTGGTAAGGGTAAAGGGGATAAATGATGATGGAAGGAGACATGATGGGGACGCTGAACATGTAATATAATATGCAGATGAGGTATTATATAATTGTGCACTTGAAACCTATATAATTTTATTAACCAAAATCACTCTATACATTCAATAAAAATAACATGTGGATTCAGAACTCAGATTAGCAATGCTAAGCAGTGCTCCTGCTGGCTTTAATACTTCTTTAAAAAGAGTACAACTTGGTTTCTAAACTATCCTATAATAAAAGCCTAATATGCTAAGTGTCTGACTATTCGTTCGACTGTTCAACCAGACACTATAACACACACTGACCACCAGGGGGCAGATGCTCTGACCAGTTGGTTAGCTTGCTGCTGGGGTCAGCTAATCAGGACTGGGCAAGATGGGCCAGACATGCCCTGGAGCCCTCCCACGGTCCCTCCCTGGCCCCAATCATGCATTGGTGGGGTACCTCGGCCTGAGGTGCACCCTCTAGCAATCTGGGACCCCTCACGGGATATTGGACTGCTGGTTTTGGCCTGATCCCCACAGGCCAGGCCTAGGGACCCCACTGGTGCATGAATCCGTGCACTGGGCCTCTAGTTCTCCAATTAAAGGAACCAGAGCACCATAGAGAAATTACTAATGCTAGATTTGGAGTGAGAAATACATTAGCACTAGCAAATAGAGATGTGCTACACACTCACACGTGTACACAAACACATAGACATTCACACACACTTAACACTTACAGAAATATTTTAAAAGGGGCATGGAATTCAACTGAAAGAGTTCTTGATATATGGGAATAGAAAAATGAGCAGAGAAATAAAGTGATATTGAGCTTTAACTAAAATATAAAATAAATACCTATAATTTTAGATTGATATAAACAATGGCTGAATAAATAAATCAGGGAGAAGAGACAAAAACTCCTGTAGAAGAATTCTATATAATTTGTGTAGATGCTTTTATCTCAAAGAAATTACACATAATTCTCCAGACGACTGTGCATAGTGCCTCCTTTCCAAAAAGTACAGTATGGAAATAGAAACAAACAAACAAACAAACAATTACAGTGGAGAAACCTGATAAACACTACCTCAGTCCGATTATCAAGATCAGCATTACAGGGATAAATCATGTTGATAGTACAGTAAACCCTCTATTTTGTGGACCTCAATTTAATGGACTTTAGATTTAACAAACAAAATTTCCGGTGTGTACCTCATATGTGAAAATGAATATCCTGTTAATTTTAAAATGTGTTTAACTATGACTTGCTCATATAAAATTAACAGGTTATTTATTATTTTTAACAAATTTTAGCAAATAGGCCATATGTTAGAAAAAAACACTGTAGTAATTTCACCAACATAAATAAATATGGCATATCTACAACTATAGTCTTCATATTTAAATCCAACACTCATAAACAATGTTTGGTGAGTTACTTGTCTGAGAAGAACACAGACAAATCCCAATAGAGGGTAATCAAAAACAAGGGACCTCTGATAAGTGTCACAGTGAAGAGCAACCTAAGGGAAACTGACAACTAAATGTAATATGGTATTTTGGATTGGGCTCTGGAACAACAAAAAATGGACACTGGGTAAAAACTAAGGGAATATGAACTAAGTTTGGGCTTCATTTAAAAATGGTCTGTCAATATTGGATCACTAGGTGTAACAAATGTATTATAATGTTAAGATGTTGATAATGAGAGGAACTGGGTACAGAGTTTATGGGAAATAAAACTACCATCATAATTGTTTGCAATTTGAAAATGTTCTAAAAGAAAAGTTTATTATCAAACTATACTATTTAATTCATATGATATAGAACCCATAAATAATTAACACTAATGCAAAATGTTACATCAAGAAACAAAAAAGGATATACACATACAACCAATCCCCCGATTGGTAAACAGCTGTAGAACCAGTAAACACAGAGGTGACAAAAGCTTTTGCATTTTTACTATATGAGTAAAGAGAAATGAGAGAACAGATCATTTTATCTAACTTTTTCTCTTTAATTTTACTGTGCAATTTATATTTTTACTTTCAGTATCCTAAAATATTCTTTGTTTTAAATAATATTTCATTGTGTAATAAAATTAATAATATTTATTTAAAAAATTTTGGAAAGTATCAAAAGGTATAAAGAAGAAAATAACAACATCTCTAATTACACTCTCCAGTCAGAACAAGTTGTTGAAGGTTTTAGCATTTTGTTTTATAGCCATAACACTTATTTTAGTAAAATATTTCAGATATTATCTAGAACACATGTGTCAAACACAAGGCCCACGGGCCAAATCCAGCCCGCCAGGCCTTGCAATGTGGCCCGCACCGCGCTGTCATCACTGCACTCCGCTGTCAGTTTATGACATTGTCAGTTTATGACTGTTCAGTAAACCATTCGGCCCGAGATTTAGGCTGGATTTTAGATTTTGGCCCCTTCTCTGATTGAGTTCGACACCCCTAATCTAGAATAATAATTTCTTTATTATTTTACTTAAAACATTACTGAACCTAATTTAGGTAATACTGCCTCATGTTGTGTTCTAGAGTTTGAATATACAGGATATGTCAAAAGTATGTTAACATTTGTTCATATGGAAAATAATACAATAATCTATACTAATAAAAGGGAATATGCTAATTAGACCAGGAGACCTTCCAGACCTCCTTCTGGACAAAGCGATGGTGGTGAGGCTGAGGCAGAATCAGTAAGGGGCAACCAGGCCAGGAGAGGAGGGCAGTTGGGGGCAAACAGGCCAGCAGGGGGGCCCAGTTGGGGGTGATCAGGCCAACAAGGTGGGTAGTTGGGGGCAAGAAAGCTGGCAGGCAGAGTGGTTAAGGGCAATCAGGCAGGCAGACAGATGAACGGTTAGGAGCTAGCAGTCCCAGATTGTGAGAGGGATGTCTGGCGATTTAGGCCCAGTTGATCCCACAGGGACTGGGCCTAAACCAGCAGTCAGACATTCCCTGAGTCCTAGATTGGAGATGATTTAGGCTGAGCTGTGGAACACTCCCCTTGTGCACAAATTACATGCACTGGGCCACTAGTTTATATATATATAAAGCCCGTGACCATAACAGCCATAATGACCATAATGACCGGTCACTAAGATGCCCATTGTGACCAAAGGACTGGCCAGATAAGAGCATAGAGCCAACTGGCCAACATCATAGACCCTCTCCTTTGCCGACCTGCCCCTAATCAGTTTCTCCCAACCCAATCAAGAGTAAGGAAGGCTGGCCAAATGTCCCTTCCTTCCCCTCTGCCAGGCCCACCCCTGATCAGCTGGCCCCACCATGAAAGGCCCACAGCCCCTCCTCCTAGCCAGACATGCCCTTGGTTGCCCCCCACCACAATAGGGTGTAGGGCCAGCCCAGCCATGATTGGGGCCCAATCAGGGCAGGCCAGCCAGCCAACCACCTGCCATCTCCTTCTCCTGACAGGCCCAGCCCAGATCTGTCCTGATTAGGGCCAGGCCAGACAGATCTCACCCATGCATGAATAATATAATAATCTATCAACACTAATAAAAGAATAAGATGCAAATTGACCATACCTTTGTGATACCCACCAGCCAATCAGGACTGAGTATGCAAATTAACCCAACAAAGATAGCTGGTTAATTTGCTATGCCAATCTCCTACAGCCCCTCCCTCCATCCATCCCCAACCCAGATCGGCCCCCACATCCTGATCAGGGATAGAGCCAGCCAGCCAACCACCCATGACCCCTCCCTAAGTCTGTTGGCCCCCGATCAGCACATCTCACCCCTTTTGGGGGCGGGGCTGGCTGGCCCACCAACCACAGCCCCTCCTCATGGCCATCCCTGTCCCCAATCAGCCCACCAACCCCATTTGGGAGCAGGACCCACTGGTCAATCACCCACCTCCCCTGCCTTCCTGCCAATGAAAGTGCCCCGCCCCATCCCAGCCACTCTGGGGACTCTGGGCAATGCAGGAAAATGAAAAGGCAGCTCTGGGCAGGAGTAACACCCCAAGTTTCCTGGGCTGAGTCATTCCTTCTTACAGTTGAGGACATCTTTCCCACAGAGACATTCGCCTTGCCTGGGGGAAAGATAGTTGCCACACCCTATTAGAAAACACTTCGTCTTGAGATCACTTAAGAGATTAAAAGTAACAATTGGCAACCAGTCAGAAACTACTGTCCCACCCTGTTGAAAAAAAACTCTTGACACACCTGAGGATGATTGCCTGGGGACAATTCAAGTTGGAATCCTATTATTCTGTAGAGTAGACAGTAGTGGTCTCTGGAGGCTTTGAGTCTTTGCCTGATCCAATTAGTCAGAAAGAGCCTTTAACACTGTCCTGTACTAGAGATTGAGAGGGGTAGAGTATCTACTTAATACACAGTCACAAATCCAAATAGACAACCAAAATGAGAAAACAAAGAAAAAAAATGAAAGAACTATGGAATTCTGCAGAAGAGATAAAAGAGAAAAAAGTTTATCTAAAACAGAGTTCAGAGTAATGATGTTAAAAATGATCAACAGTATGAAAACTATGAAAAAAGAACAGTCTGAGATAAAGAATAACATAACACAAATAAAGAAATATTGGAAGGAATACACAGCACATTAGGGGAAGCTGAGGATCGAATCAGTGAATTAGAAGACAGACTTGAAAATATCACTCAATTAGAGAACCAAAAAGAATAAGCCAAATAAAATGTGTCTTTAGGCAAAAAAACAAAAAACAAAAACAAAAACAGAAAACTATTCAAATTGATTGATGACCTAGACATAGAGTCAGTTTAATTGAAAATTTCTTCTCACTTGTGAGGGAATCATTCATTCAATAAGTATATACAAACCTATTATATGTATGGCACTGTTTTAGGCTCTTGGGACCACGGTTATTCAGAGTAATAGTATATGACTTCATTGAGCTTACATTCTATTAGGGGAGGCAGACAAATGTATTTGATGACATATGATAACGCCAATCATGCTATTGAGAAAAATATAGAAGGAAACAGGGAATGAGTAAGGGTGATGAGTGCAGGAGAGTGCAATTCAGCTCACAATGTGATAGGGTACTTAGAGATTAGAGTTATCAGGGTCAAGGGGATAACGTTTGATATCATTATGTGGAAAGAACATAATTATATCAGCACTAAAAAGGTACATAAAGGATGTACAGTAAGGTTGGAAATTTTGCATGATGGAAGAATGGATGTTTTTCATGAAGACCCTGGATTCAGGGGCCCTTTTTTAAACTATTGTCTTGGTGACATGAAAGTTAGGGCAAAAGCAGTCTTACCTATTAGGCTGCTATGTCCCTTTGTAACTACTGCTTATAGTGGCCCAAAGACGAGAAGGAGTGACTATCGAATCATGTAGATGAATATAGAAAACAAACAAAGTGGCTTTATCTTCCCCATGGGTGTGGACTCTGATCATGAAATAACTCTTTGTATGAGACCTCTTCATGCACTATGTAGGTAGCTGTGCAGTGCGTCTCCCAATACCTTTATACTTTGCATCCTTACCTAGATATCTTTCTGAAATGCAAGAAAATTCTGTAAAAATAAAATAGTGGGGTTTGTGGTCTGGCATGTAAGAAGCTTAAAAGTCTATACTTTGTCCCAACAACAAGTAAAAACTGAAAAATCAATTATTTTTCTTAGATCCATCATAGAAGTGAGGTCACAAGGCAAACCACTGTCCTTCAAATTGGCAAGACTGACAGGTGGATAAAGAGAATCATAGCTTTCCAGAGCAGAGACCTGTGTGGGAACCAGTGCTGAGTAAGAAAACCTAAACTACATTTGACAACTTGCTGGAGGTTCAATGTAGACAAGTCTGAACATTTAAAACTCAAAGAGACCCAGTCATATGGGAATTTTATTTCAAGGGGCTCTACCAGGTCCTCAAAGTGAATATCAGAGGCAAATCCCCCATGCTTGCAGCAGGGGGAGGTAAAAAGGAACAATTCTGAAATACAGCAGAGCATTCTGCCTTTCTGCACAAAGGCCTGACTTCAGAAGAAACTCTTTAACCAGAACCTCACCTGCTGAGGTATTGTCAGAGCCTAGCTGACCTGCAGGAAAGGGAATTCCCAACTCTAGCCTGTGAGAGCTGTCCTGTTCTAACTGAGGAGGGAAGCGGGAGGGCAATTAAGTTCACAGTCCAGGGGTACAAGCTGAACAAAAGCCTGAGATCTAATCATAGAACTATAGAATATCTCCCCTTACCTACACCTTACTGACACATTAATGAAAGCCTATTTAACATGGTTCTTTTGAGCCAGTATATCAGGTCTACCTTGCAAGAAAACAATTAAAAGGCATACTCCCAGGGGAAAAAACCAGTTTGAGTAAATTGAACAAGCATCAGAACCAGAGTCCAATATGGCAGGAATGTTGGAATTAGCAGAAGAGGAATTTTTTTTTATAATTATGATTAATATTCTAAGGAAAAGTAGACAACATGCAAGAACAGATGGACAATGTAAGCAGAGAGATAGAATATCTAAGAAAAAAGAAATACTGGATACCAAAAACAATGTAACAGAAATACATAATTCCTTAGTCTGCTCATAAGAGGATGGCACACCGCAAAGGAAAGGTTCTCTGAGCTTCAATATATTTCAATGGAAATTTTAAAAACTGAAAAGCAAAGAAAAAAAAAAAAAAAGACTGAAAAACATTGACAGGCTATTCAGGTACGGTGAAACAACGATACAGGATGTAACCTATATGTACTGGCAATACCATTGGAAGTCAAAATAACTGATAATGTCCACTAATTAGTGTCACACACTAATCCATAGATCCAGGAAGCCCAAAGAACAAGTAAAAAGGATAATATAAAAAATCCTGCACCTTGGCATATACTATTCAAATGCAGAAAATCAAAGATAAAGAAAAAATCTGAAAGAAGCAGGATTAGTGTTGGGAACACACCTTACCTGTGAGGAGCCAAGATGATATCTTGCTTCTCTCAGAAATCATGCAACTAAGAAGAGAGTGAAGTGAAATATTTAGTGTTCAGAGAAAAAAGCAACTGAAGTGCTGCAGTCTTTCTGCTGCAAGGGTTCAGGAATCTGGAGGACTGCGAGTAAATGGATAAACTAGACTTGAAATATAAATTTTGAAGGCATGGGGAAAAGGCAGGCAGGAACTTAGTTCTAGTGACTAAGCATTCCTAATCTCTTGACCCATGGCTTTTTATTCACATATTTTTCCTTTAGCAAAGCAGATATACATATCAAAGGTAAGGTTTGGTAAAAGATTCAGGTTAGGGGAATTGCCTTCAGCTGTTCCAGCAGCAGGTAATAACATACATATTTTCAGTCCTGCTGAATATGTCTATTCAACCTTTTGTGGACTTCTCACATCTATTATGACCTGCTGGACTTAGCCTCCAGCACTAAACTAGAATTTTACACCTGTGAAATCATGCTTCAAACAGAGAGAAATAAAACTTTCTTAAACAAAATTTGAGAGAGTAAATAGAATAAAACTGTCTTTTACCCAAGAATCAACAACAACAACAACAACAAAAAAGAACTGAAACTAATAGCTGATTATAACAAAGTTGCAGAATTCAAGGTTCATAAGCAAGTTAACCATTTCCCTATATAACAGAAATAAAAAAGAAATTTGAAGTTAATACAATATTATTTATATTAGCACTCCCCAAAATGGAATACTTCAGTATAAATCCAACAAAATATGTACAATATCTATACAGTATTAGGGAACCCATAAAATTCTGATAAACAGAATCAAAGAAGAACTAAATAAATGATGAGATAGTCTATGTTCATATATAAATGAGACTAAATATTATTAAAATGTCAGTTCTTCTCAACTTGATATACATAGCTCTAATGTAGCCCTAATCAAAATCCCATCAAGTTATTTTGTGTATAGCAAACACTTATTCTAAAGTATACATGGAGAGGCATAAAAACCAGCAAAAGCAACCCAAGATTGAAGAAGTACAAAATTAGAGGGCTGACACTATCTGACTCAGCAATTTCTATAAAGCTATAATTATGTAGACAGTGTGATATTTGTGAAACAATGGACAAATAGATCAATAGAACAGAAATAGATCCATGTTAATATAGTCAGTTCATCTTTGACAAAAGAACAAAGGCAATACAATGGAGAAAATGTAGTATTTTGAACAAATGATTCTGGAACAACTGGACATCCAAATGTAAAAAAAAAAAAAAAAAAATTGAATCTAGAGACAGTCCTTAGATCCTTCACAAATGTTAACTGTAAATTGATCACAAAACTAAATGTTAAATGCAAAATTATAAAATTTCTAGAATATGACATAAGAGAAAACCTCGGTGACTTCGGATATAGCAATGACTTTTTATAAAACACAAAATGCACAATCCATAAAAAAAACAAAGATGATTAGCTGAACTTTTATTAAACTTAAGACTGTTGCGAGAAAGACCGTTTCAAGAGAATGAGAAGACAAGTCAGAGAATGGGAGCAAATGTTTACAAGAGACACACCTGATAATGATCTGTTACTCAAAATATACAAAGAATTCTTAAAACTAAGAATTCTTAGTTTGACTAATTTCAAACAACCTGATGCAAATTTGAAAAAAATACCTGAGCAAAGTTTGACTAAAAAAGATGTACAGGATTCAAATAAGTATATGAAAAGCTGTTCAACATTATCTATCAGTAGGTAATTGCAATTAAAATGAGATACCACTACATACCTATTAGAATGGCCAAAATCTGGAACTCTCCTTTATTGCTGCTGAATATTTTAAAAAGGTTCATCCACTTTATCAGACAGTTTGGCAATTTTTTACTAAACTATACATACTCTTACTATATTATTCAGCAATTACACTCCTTGTTATTTTCCAATACTAATAAAAACTTATGTCCACATAAATACCTGCACTTGGAATTTTATAGCAGTTTCATTCATAATTGCCAGACTTAAAAGTAACCAATATGTCTTTCAGTAGAAAAATGGGTAAATAAACTGTAGTATGTCCAGAGAAAGGTGTATTATTCAGTGCTAAAAATAAAAGAACTGTCAGGACAATAAAACACATAAAGTATATATAAAATAATGTTACTAAGTAAAATAAGCTAGTCTACAAAGGCTACACGCTGTATTATTCCAAACATATGACATTCTGGAAAAGGCAAAACTATGGAGATGGTAAAAAATAAATAAATAAATAAATAAATAAATAAATAAATAAATAAATAAAATAAAATAAAATAAAATAAAATAAAATAAGACAAAAAGGAAGTCATTGGTTGTCTGGATTGGGGAGGGAGGAGGAATGAAAAAGCATTGCACAGAGGATTTTTAGGGAAATGGCACTATTCATTATGATGCTTCAATGGTATATACATGCCATTTTATATTTGTCAAAATCACTCTGAGTGAACCCCAGTATAAACCTTAGAATTTGAGTGATAATGATGTATCAGTATAGGTTCATCAGTTGTAACAAATACACTATTGTAGTGCAAGACATTGATAGGAGGGGAGGTTGTGCATGTATGAGATGGGGAGTATTTGGGTACTTTTTGTATTTTCTGCTCAGTATTGCTGTGAATACAAAATTGCTCTAAAATGAAGTTTATAGTAATAAAAAAAGAAATGGTATGGCTGAGGCATGTAATGAAATATTCTGCAAAAAGAAAATTATTTAAGTTTTTCAGAATTTTAAATCATTAAACTATAAAATGTAGAGATAAAAACATGTTTTATTTTCATATGGACTTACAATTGGGTTTACGGTTTATATAATAAAAGACAATAAGGACTTTTTTGTTCTTTTAAAAAAGAGGTGGATTTCAGGTGACATTAGCAATTGAGGCAAAACTGAAACAGAAGGCAAGTATTGCCTATATTGCTAGGAAATTGAGCAGAGTTTAAAGAAAATTTGAACTGACATTTGAGGCTAGGTTCTATGTTTTATACTATAGTTTGATCTCAGTGGAATCAAACAGTTTATGATGAGGCACTTTTATTTTTCAGATTTGTAAATTTTCTGAGCTGAGGAGCTATCTATGAAACCAGAGCCATCTTGAAAGTTATGAAGAAATATTTCTTTCATTCAAAGGAAAACAACATAGAAGGTAACCAGTTATTGACAATTTCTACTGGGAGCTTTAAGCAGTTTCTTTTTCTCAACCTGTTTGTCTTTTTCCTTACCATATAGGCACTCCTTCAGAGTTCTGTTATTTTCTTCATGGTAGTGCTAGTAAGCTGATGACATAAAGGTGTAAAGTGGTAAGGTGATGGAATTATCAGAGAAGATACTGTCCCTAGCTCTATGTATTTTTATTGGGATAGCAATACACAAACCATGTTCTCTTCTGCAGATCTCGCAGTGTTTCCCAAAGTGTGGTCCGTGTACCCCCAGGGGTTCGGGAAGAGTTTGGTGGGGGTATGTGTTGCACCGGAGTTTGGTGGGGATATGCACTGCATCATGCTTAGCTGCGCCTAATTCTATGTTCTCATGAGTACGAGGGGTACTCAGCATTACGAAAATTATAGAAGGGGTACACATATGTCAAAAGTTTGGGAAACACTGACTAGAGCTATACAGAAAATGCTTACATTCATTCATGTAGCCTTTCACTCAATGATTATTTATTGAGCATTTTGTACCACATGCTATTTTAGAATATAATGCAAAGCAAAAGAATCACTTTGTCCTAATGGAGATCACTGTTGTCTGAAAGAGATGAACATCAATTAAAAAAAAAAAAATCTCATAAGATAATAACAGTTAGGAAGAGGCCTAATAAAAACTCAGCAATGGGAAATCAGAGAAAAATGGCCCTAAAGAAATGAAAATTAAGCTGAAGTGAAAGAATAAATAGTTATCCTATAAAATAAAAGCCAAATGTGCAAATTCACAGAAAGGCAGAACAACCAGTTGCTATGACACACATTGGCCAACAGGGGGTAGATGCTCAATGCAAAAGCTGCCCCCTGGTGGTCAGTGCACTCCCCCTGCTGCAGGTAGGCAGTAAGGAGTGAGGGGTTACAGACTGTTTGAGCCCCAACTGCGAGAGGGGTGTCTGACTGCGGGCAGGTAGACATCCCCTGAGGGGTCCTGAACTGTGAGAGGGTGCAGGCTGGGTTGAGGGACCCCCCCTCCAGCAAGTGCATAAATCTCATGCACTGGGCATCTAGTCCAGTGGTCGGCAAACTCATTAGTCAACAAAGCAGCAAATCGCAACTTGAGAGTCTCATGTGGCTCCCGAGCCACAATTTGCCAACCACTGCTCTAGTCTAATGTAAAAGGACAGGAAAGAGCATTTCAAATAGAGATATTTAGTAAAATATGTTGGCATAGACAGGACTTAATATGAGTTTACTGTCAACATATAAAAGTAAATAATAGAATAATTGCTTTCTACAACTGACTTTGCATTAAATATGTATTTCAAACTCCAAAATTATTAAATTTGCTCTCTGTGGGAAATGAAATCATGAGTAGAACTTTTTATTTCTTTTCTATTTTTCTAAACCTAGTTGAAATACTTTCATGTGATATGAATATATTACAAAAATAAACAAAAAAATTGTGTTACCTCTACTGTGTTTTACCAAAGAGCTTGTATCCTTGCTTTTTCATTAAAAATGTTTGGCATTCAATACCTTATTTTCAATCAATGTAAACTGATTTATCTAAAAAATACTACCCTTTTAAAGTCCCCATTTATAACTTATTCTATCTTTAGGAAAAGAGGATAGCCTTGTAAAAAAGGAGATGCTGTACCCTGAGAGGACCTCTCGACCAGTCAGGATGCTCATTATCAGTCCAATTATCCCCTGATAATTGGCCTGCCTGTGGGAATAATAGGCCGGGATGATTTAACGCCGTGCTGACATATTCACAGCATCCTACAACACTGCATTCAAAACTTCTTAACTTTCCCTTAAATAATGGAAGAGTCTAATTCTAGCTGTTAGAATATTTTATTTGCTCAACATTTAACTTCCTGTGAACACTGAAGAACCACTCCGCTGAGACCCAGGGGATGCTTCTTGTTTGTACTAAACTTCACGATGTTGGCAATAACTCGTACATAATGTCCAGCTTTCTTATTTTGTCTGTTTACAACATTCTCCAAAAATACAAGTCTCCCTTCTTGGACTCTGTAGAATTTAGTCACAGGATAACACTCTTAGAAAGGAGTCACTTGGCTTGTAAATGCTTGCAGCATTTCAACACTTCTAACTGGCTGGCTGGCGTCCAAATGAGTGTAGGGAATGGTCAAGGAGAGGAATTGTGATGAAGTTTTGCAGAGGATAGGGTATTTGCTTTTGTGTGTTTCTTGAGATAATTAGATTGAATTGTGTTACTCATAGTATAGCGTTTTAAAATTTCCAATTTGGGATTCAAACGTTCTCACTTTTTAATGTCTTGTGCTCCTAAAATTTGTCAGTAGGATGGGGATGTTTTCATATTTTAGGTCTCTTTTTATAGCTGCATAAATTTGTTTAATAAATTGTTCACGCACTGGCCAGAAACCAAGTGGACAAACTGTACTCACTAACCCTTTAATACTTGGCTCCTTTGTCTAGCGGCCCAGCCCATTATTAGGTAATGAAGGAGTGTATGAGAAAGTGGGAGATTATTTATGATGGAAACAAAATGAAACTAATGGGACAAGATTTGAGAGCTGTGATGCATGAAAGGTGCTATGCAGGCAGCTCTGGCACCATGACAAACAGAGATAAAGACTCAGTGGGAAGCAACAGTGTGAACATGACTATGGAGAAGAAAGAATGGATTTCCTGAATGAATCCTTGCCATCTGGTGTTTGTTTAATACACAATGAAGGTCAAATGGCTACTGATCCTTTTCTCTATAGTCCAGTGACTATAAGAATGAGAGGAATCAATGAGTTTATCGATATGTCTGGAAATGACTCACCATATGATCTGATTGAGTCAATAAAACTGAAGTAATTTGTCATTACTTTCAAATGTGCTTTGGGTCTATGACTACAATTCTGTATTTTTTTATTTATCTATTTTTTTTTAGCCAATTTGCTGGATCAAATGTGACTTGCATTTTTTCCCCCAAGAATAATGATTTAATGTATTTCATTTTATAGATTTTATAGGGACAAATGCTTAACAAGAAGGCTCAGGAAGAATGTCTCAATAAGCTGACTGTTTCTCCTATTTTCAAATAGAGCTGTTAAACATGTTTATGTTGATTGGTGGTGGAATAAAGAAATATTTTGTGCCCCCCCCCCCCATGTTGCATTTTCTATGTATGAGATTGATTATATACCTATTTTATGTAATTATTTATTGGGGATATATTGACCTTTGGTGAAATGTGTTTATTAAGCATCATATGTAAACAGCATACACTTTAGGGAAGTCATATACAAGTTGAAGATATATTTAACGTGTCATTCTCTCTCCCGCAGGTTGTTCCAGTAATGCACTTCCACAGGATGATCTTGGAACTCTAACCCTCTACTGCTGAAGTTGCAGGGTTTTCTGTTGAGTTCTTTTCTAAAGACTAAAATAAAAGATACTTTTCTCACATTAATATTTCTCAGCTGCCATGAAAACAGGGATAGGAGAAGCCAAAAATAGAGGAGCCAGCTGTGGGAGGCTGCCTTTTTTTTTTTTTTTTTTTTTTCAGGACAACTTAGAAAAATCTTTCAGATTTATTCCATAAAGAGTTTGTTAATGCAAATACTGCTTCATGTGCCTTCATGCTATGCTTCAGAAGGCGATATACCCATGCAATTGTGACACAGTGAATGTTATCTGACTCTTGTAGATATAGCAGAATTGTTAAGCTTGTCTCTGGGATAGATCCATTTAGTATTCTTTATCTCCTCGCTTTTCGAAAAGACTCTTTATACTTAAGGAGTTAATTAAAATAAGAGAGATGACTATGAAGAAACTCTCTTCCTCCTCAAGTAGACTTCCTGTATTATTTTCTAGAGGCCATACATTTTGTTGGTGATCAGAATTTTTCCCTGGAACATAAAAGTTTTGCATGCTCTCATGACTATATAAAATAAAATAAAAATAAAAAACCAGAAAAGAATCCCACATCATCTCAGTGTACTGAGCCATCACATTTAATATATTGGATTTTTCATTTTTTCTATTTTTCATTATTTAAATGAGATAATACTACAAGTGCAATTTTATAACTTGATTTTTGGCTTAATTGTTTTGTTCAAGTAATTTATGAAGTCTTTTCTGTTATGTTCATGTACAGTTAGACCAGCCACACCCTCCCTTCATGTTTCTTTTGTGCTGCAATACTATATTCTAACATATACCTTTAATATTGTGTTTGTATATATTTTATTTACCAATTATAAAAGCATAGAAAGCAAAAACCAACACTTTATGTATATTTGCACCACCAAATATAAGAAACTACTGATTTAAGGTATAGACAACACTAAATATTCACCTGACAATTAGAATTGCCCAAATACTGGGGATATGAAGACAGAAGATAGATATAACAGAGATGTTGTCCAAGTGTTTCCTATACTTGGTAGAAATTTGGGTTCTACAACAAGAAGTCTCCATAAAACTTCAAGATATTATTATTATTATTATTATTATTATTCCCTATGGTTGGCAGATTAACTATTTAATGGTTGGGAGCAAGCTCAGCCCTGAAGTATAAAGTCAGTGAATTTGTATAATTCATTGCTGGGTATAAAATTATGTTAGCTTTTATGACCAGTTGGCCAACATTTCATTCAAACTAACATTATTTATTTTCCCCAGGTTTATCAAGGTATTATTGACATATAATATGTAAGTTTAAGGTATACAGCATGATGATTTGATACACATATATATTGTAAAATGCTTACCATACACGTAATATGTGTTAACATGTCCATTCCCTCACATAATTACCATTTGTGTGTGGGATGGTAACTTTTAAGATTTACTCTAACAACTTTCAAGTATATAATGCAGCTTTGTTAATTTGGCATCATGTTATGCATTAGATTCCCCAGAACTTATTCATCTTACAGCCAGAAATTTGTACTCTTTGACCAATAACTCCCTATTAACCTATACCCCTATCTACTCACCACCACATTCTATTCTGAGTGGGCTGTTAGATTACACATGTAAGTCAGAACATACATTATTTGTCTTGTTGTTTCTGACTTATTTAGCATACTGCCATCAAAACCCATTCCTGTTGTCACAAGGGCAATTTTTGCTTATTTTTTATGAAACTGACCATTGTTTAAAAGGCCATATGCATTCACTAGGCCTCAGATGCCTTTTGGCAGCAAATGCCAGCAAGGTAGGTTGAAAGGCTGATAGGGTTGTGGATGATCTGCTTATGCTGTGAGATAACTGAGAAAATAACTGGATTCATTTGGGGCTTCCAGATCCTAAGAGTATAGAAATGACTTTCAGGTTAATTGCCTTGAATTTCCTCAAGGTGAAAGGTGCAATAGAAATGTCAAAATGTGAGCACTGTTATTATATTTTCTGTTATCAACCAATAGCTTTACCTCTTTCAAAAATTGGCATAAAACTAAGAAGCAGTTCTATATTCAAACTTTGAATAAAGAAAAAGTAAATCTAAGATTTATTCAGCATAAATAAACGTCATCATATATAATTTTCTTCAAATCCGTGAATTTTAATTGTATGGCTATTTTGCCTGCTGTTCTTTTTGAAACAAAAATAAAAATATGCAGATACATATTGTTTTAACAGACGGATGTTGGAATATGCAAATAGATAGTAATTTTTAACTATAGGAAATCTGTATTATGTCTCTGCTATGCTTATTTATCATTTCTAGGATGTGTTTCATTAGGTAAGTATATAGTACTTCATCTATATTCTATTTCTTCTTTTCCTTTGAATAATAAAAGGCTGACATTTAAAAAAATATATGACTCCCAAAAGAAAGAACCTGACACCAAACATCTTAGCAAAAATATTTGCCTGAATCATTGGATTCTAGAAATTCTCTATGACCTACAAATGCTATAATCTTACTGAAGACATTGCCTTCTTAGTTAGTTCCCCATCTTCTCCTACTGTTCTTGATACCTAATACAAGATAAGAACATCACCTGGTCTTTAGTATATTAAGAAGTTTATAGTTTTCTGTAAAAACCAATTATAAAAGAAAAAGAGTTGGTTTATACTTATGAGATTGAATTCTATCAAATCTAATACCTTTTCCCTTAAGGCCACTCTGAAAAATTTATGCTGGGAGTATAGGATACTAATTTGTCATATTGAAAAGCCACAAATGTTATCAATACCATTTTAGATCACCATTGATTTGAGTTACCTATACCCTTATGCCTCAGGATGTAAATATTTTAAGCTTATATTTTCTCAGAAAGTATCTATATAAGTTACATCAGAAGTTATTTATTATTTTTATATATTTATTATTATTTTAGTTGCTATTATTATTATTATTGTGTCCCTGGGCTAAGCCCAAAAGCTGAAAGTTCCATTGTTTTGTGGCCTAGGAAAAAATGACCACTAACAGAGTCTGATTACTTTCCCTTATAGTTCTGTATGCCCTCAGTCTTTAAGTGGTTGCTGATGATGCTGTGGTTGGAAAGGGAGAAAGACTGCAGGCATAACATATTAGAACCAGAGTAGAGAATGCTGGATATGCAGTATAGATAAAGATAAATATCAACCTAGGACTTTTACACTGAGTAAATCTGAGCTCTTTGATTCACCTAGAAATTGTTAGATGCACCTAGTTTGGCAACTATTATTTACATCTTAATTAATTTCCTTTATATTTTGTAGGACTGAGAAATGGGTAGGGATCTCAGTGGTGTTGAAGAGTATCTGAATACCTTAGGCCTTTAAGGAAATTCTACTGAAATTGGCATAGCTAAGTTATGACAATCCTTCATTTTTAAAATGCCTATTTTTCAAAATATAAGACGGTGCATTTTAACTAATGAGTGTTTTTGTTTTTGTTTTAATCTCTTCAAGGTAAACTATACATAGTTCAAATATTTTGAGCTATCATTAACGGCTTTTTTTGTACTTTGTAGAGGAAATGCTTACTTTGTAAATATTGGGAGTATGGAAATTTAATAACCTAAGTAAGAGTGTATTATTCCTTTGCTATGAAATTTCATGTTTTCTCTTTCTTTTCGTTGTATTGACTTAAAGATTTAGTTGTCTGCATATTTTTAAAGAAAATATTAAATACCACTGTCTCATGCAAAAAAGAAAGCATGTGTACATATGATTTATATTTTCTAATATTCTCCTAGGAAATCAATTAAAAACTTGGTTAGTAATATATATAATCTCCATTGAAAATTATTTATTTGGTTAAGCTTTGAACAGAATCTCCCAAGAGCTTTCTTATGGCAAATCTAAATTTAGACTGAGATTGAAATGAAGACAATTTCTCTCTGGGGGGGAAAAAAATTATATATATATATATATATATATATATATATATATATATATGCCACTAACTCTTTGTTTGCCTGATGTTTGCCCAGTTAGGGTCCCACCTAATGGGCATTCAACAAAACGAACAGAGGAAATCCTAATAGCACAAAAGGTTTAAGCAGAAAGATGGGCCAGAGAGGATCAGATAATTAACCCCAAGAAGTTGGGTTCAGTGCCCTTATTGGAGAGATTAGAGAGTTAAAATAAGGTCATTTATCTTGTATAGAAGAAGAAAGAGGGGGTCAAGAACTTAGAAACATAGAGAGGGAAGAGAAGGAGAAAGGACATGGTGCTACTCTTCATTTCCTGTTATGTGACAAAGGTCAAATTGATGGCACTTCTGAACTTTGAAAAGATGATCGTTCTTTATTGAAATCAAATTCCCGAAGTAGCATTCACTGAACTTC
This sequence comes from Pipistrellus hanaki, assembly GCF_964339955.1. Taxonomy (NCBI): domain Eukaryota; kingdom Metazoa; phylum Chordata; class Mammalia; order Chiroptera; family Vespertilionidae; genus Pipistrellus; species Pipistrellus hanaki. Next base: position 77,933,638 of record NC_140503.1, on the reverse strand, counting down.
TTAAAAGTAGCAATGGACATTTCAGGATGGACTGAGAACAAGGGTCCTTGGCTCCAGGCTGAAAGTTTCTCAGCTGAGCTAAGCAGCAGAGAACTACTCTGAATATTTCATTCAGCTAAAACTGTATCAAGCAACATGGCCTATTTAGAGACAACATTTAAGGCTTTGACTTTTCAAAATGCCAAAAGACATCCATTACACATAAAAATAACATATATGTTCAGCCAAATATGCCAACAGTATCTGTTCAACAGTATCTATAAACTTAAATTCAGAGTAAGGTAAATTTTTTTTCTGGTATGTGGTGTTCCTTTTAACTTACAATGCCATGGGAATAATTTGGGGCGGGGGGCACAATTTTAGAGAGTCTAAGCATTTTCTTATAATAAATACTTTTATTCTTCCTCAAGCCCATGGAAATTCTATGATTATGGAACTCAAATCAAAATGATATATGAGGAAAATATTGTATTTGATTGAAAGACTGGTTCTTATTTTATTCTAAACATTGTTTTATTTGGTCTCATAAAGGCTTTTTAATTCTTAATAGAATCTGGCCATGGAAAAATGTGCCGATTTTCTTTCTGAGCTCTCACAATATATATATATATATATATATATTTGTTATTTGGTTTTATGTGTATATATGTACAATGTACAATTTCAATATTTTCTATTTCATGATCTTGAGGTTTGTAGTTTCTAACTTGAATTAAAAGAAATCAGTGGAAACTAAATGGTGCTGAATGACAAGTTTAAATGTTCTTGCTATTTACAAAGACACAGATAAGTTCACACACACATGTGCATGTGTGCACACACGCACACAAAGTTTGGGGAAGGAGAGATATGGATGTTACAAATGCTAACGCATTCTGATTACCACATTTTATTGCCTTTTCCACATCATAACACTATCGAATCAGACCTTAGGAATGAGCTACTATGTTTGTAAGAAAAATTTCAAAAAGTTTAGAAATTCACAGAACTAAGGAAAGTAGTTTTTTCACCAAATTTGAACGGAAAACAAGCTTAGGAATTTTACACATCTCTAGTGACATCAACAGTTACAAACCAGGTTTCTTCCTTGCCTTGTTTGGAATGTGTGCAAACTGAGTTAATATAGCTCATCATTTTTCACTTGGAAAAATTTTATGACTTCATTTTTAGAAATGAACTCAAATATAATTCTCTCTTGATTGAGTGACTAAGGCAGTGATTTTACCATGGTATATTGTGAAAGAGAAAAAATACCCATGAGTCACAGAAAGTTTTGATGGAAGCACAGATTTTATTCCACATAATGATTCATTTGTGACTTTTCTTTCTGTTGCTTACTTAAAGTGTTTCATTACCCCTCACTCAAAGCAAGGAGAATCGGGACTGAAAAACTCTGTATGTTTTGTTGGTTTTTTTACAGAGAGGAAGAGAGAGGAAGAGAGAGTTAGAAACATCAATGAGAGAGAATCATGGATCAGCTTCCTCTTGCACACCCCCTACTGGGGATGTGCCTGCAACCAAGGTATATGCCCTTGACTGGAATGGAACCTGGGACCTTTCAGAACGCAGGCCAATGCTCTATCCACTGAGCCAAACCCGTTTGGCAAGGGACTGAAAAAATTCTGTATGCCTTCTCACTCACTGTAAAAAAAAAAAGGGGGGGAGAGGGGAGAGTTAAAGACCCCAGAATAGAGTTGTTTTCCTAAGTGGATTACATCCAGGGTTTTCAGGATCTCCCTCCTTTAGATAATGAAGCTAAAGTAATTCTCAAGTCTAAGGTCTATGTTGTTTTCAAAGAATTGTGAGAGATTGATTATGGTAAAATCAGGGTCAGAATTGGTGCTTTCTCTGCTACTACTGATATTCTAGTGGTAGTTACTGGGGTTCTTTCTGTGTACAAACCCTCCATATTTTCTTCATGTCATATGACACCCTTGCTTCGTGGCAACTCAGGTAGGCTAATGTCTAACTTAAGCTGTGGTCTGTGGGTGCGTGCATAGTAGTGGCTGTAAACAGTTTGTAACAATTTTATTCAGTTTAATGAACGATTTTCTGCTATTTTGACAAAGGCTTACTATATTTTGAAAAGCGTTGTTCCAAAATAAATGGTGCAATTCACGTTCCAATAAGATCACACCTACTAGTAAATGATACATAAAAATATAGTTTTTCTATTCTGAGAAGTGAGTTTAAGGCATATCACTTTTTAATTTTGTGTCACATGGTATGATTATAAGGTAAAAATATTGTATATAAGAATGTCAGGGGGAAAGGAACTTGGCTAGGACCAGAAGATTCTTCTGAGGGTCATGTAGCTTCCTTTTGCATTTAAATAGGAAGACAGAAGTGTCCTGTTTAATACTCAGGTCATGCTAATAATTATTAAAAATACCCATGAAAACTCATATTCATTCTTTCATGTAACAAATATACTGTATACCTTCTCTGTTTTATATGAATAATATTTCATTCTGGAGTATACACTAAAATAAGATAGGCAAAGTTACTGATATTCTTTGAGTTCACATACGTTTTTTAAGAAATACAAATACTTAAAGTAAAATGCAATTTTAAAAAGTAAGCTTTATTTATATGAGTTATATAATACATTTATTTTATGTTTCTTAATTATAACCATTACTACAGCTTATAAAACCTAACCAAACCACAATGTTTTGAGTGGCATAGAAAATAGCTTCTAGTAATAGATACAAAAATATGTAAATTCAACTAAACTCAACTGTATGCTAATTGGCCAACACACCTCTCATTTAACCAACAGTGAGCTATTCCACAAGAATCTGGAAATCAAATGGTGACTGTGGAGGCGTAAATGCATCTCTAAATTAATTTTCTAATATTAGGCAATCTCTAACAAACAGAAACTTGGAAAAATAAACAAGCATAAGGGCAGAAGAATATTTTGTGTGTGATTTTAATAAGTACGTTGTTTTTTGTGTTTAGATGCTGTTGAATTTCATCAACTACTAAAAGCATAACAAAAGTAAACTTTGACTGTTTCCTACACACAACGAGCTTTTGGTGTCATTATAAATCAACTAGAGGCCTGGTGCACGAAATCTGTGCACTTGTGCGGGAGGGGGGGAGTTCCTCAGCCCAGCTTGTGCCCTGTCATAATCTGGGAGCCCTCGGCTGATGTTCAATTGCAGCGGAGGTGGGAGAGGCTCCTGCCACCACGGTTGCTCTCACCAGCCATGAGCCCAGCTTTCTGGATTAATGGTGCTCCCTCTGTGGGAGCACACTGACCACCAGAGGGTAGCTCCTGTATTGTGCATTTTCCCCCCGGTGGTCAGTATGCATCATAGCAACCAGTCATTCCACCATTTGATCGATTTGCATATTAGCCTTTTATTATATAGACTTCTTCTCTTCTTAACTACTAACTATAGTGTTAAAGAGAGCAAAATATTTACTGTGTCTGTTTCATTTAAAAAATCACTGCTATTTTTCCCACAATTACTACATTATCAATTTGAAGAGTATGTTATACATTTATTCACTTATATTCACTTGTCTTGTGTAAATATATATATTTATATATTAAATTATATATATACACGTGTACTTATTTTTCTAATCTATTGTTACAATGACACAAACTTTTAATCAGTATGGTATGAATAAATTATTGGGATACATTAAAATGAATAAGAATAAGTAAAATCATGATTCTTCCATGTTAATATTTGCACTATATTCATAGATTATACACCTGAACTGGTTCTTAGGGGTGGTTTAATAAAATTCCTCTATTTTATAATTTAAAAAAATTCAATTAAACAACATGTCCACGATTAAATAATTAGGTATATGAATTCAGTGTTTGTTAACTTTATATGGCACATAAAATATTCAAATGGAATTAGAAACAAGTTTCTGATGCTAAAATCCAATCCTGTTCCCAAAATGAGATGTTTCTGAAACACTGGACACTATTGACAAAGCTGTAGACTTCCTTTAACCTTCTTCTAAATTGGGCCATCTCCAAGTATTATCCTCAATAGCATCACACATTTGTAAGAATACCTAACTGTGTTTATTGTACATCCTCATGGCTTATTTATTATATTATATTAGAAATAAAATTTTATTTTGAAATTAATGATAAAGTTTTAAGATATAAAGACAGCAGTAATCAATATACAGATCATAGATGTGAAAATAAATATTCTTTTTGTACTAAACTCTTCATGTGAAACTTTTCCACTTTTCATGGTTCAATCAATACAGTAGAATCCAGAGGGAGCACCAAAATAGTACTGTCAATGTGAATTGTTGAAGAGCTGTTAGCAATAAAATTAAAATAAAACCATTTTACTGGCATTAGAATTGTTTATAAATTTCACTTCTTTTTTCCCTTATTTATAATTTAATCACCTCTTATAGGAGGTTTTTATACTGATGAATTTTGTAATTCTAGCTTCTTATATATATATAGACTGTGCTTTAGAAACTACAAAAATGTTGCAGACACTAAGTTTATTGATTTTCATTTTATACATATATATTTAAACACATATAAACTCACTGGGATACCGATACTATGGATCAGCATGGTAAGAAATGTGGGCCTTGATTAAAGATCATGGCAAAATTATCTTTCTTTAGGCTCACCATGGACATACACCTGATATATTAAAATGTTTTATAGAAATAATTAGCAACTATTGGTGTTTTTATTATAGATAAGTTTGAAAGGATCAAGTGGTTTTTAAATGACACTTGCATGGTGACAAGTGGACTAAAGAAGGTATTTACTTTCAAATTGCTAAATATCAAGGACAAACTGGTTGGCAGATGACACAACAGATGTTAATTCCAGTCTTCTCTTCTCCCTTCCAACCCAGAATTTTCACAGCAATCGGAGGTCTGAGGGTGCTGGAATAGTTCACTCAAGAGTTATACCCAATCTCTAGCAATTACAACTAATGCTGTTGATGTTTTTGACACACACAAAAAAAGTAAGATAATAAACATGTAATCAAATACACATTGGACATTTTGTTTGTTTTTAAGGTTTTGTGTTTTTTGGAGCGTTTTTGTTTGTTTTTTGGTGTCATCTTTTGTTTTGTTTTGGTGTTATTTTTTTTATTATTATTATTTTATTTATTTATTTATTTTATTTTTTTTTTAGGATCCCATACATTTTGACACTGCTTAATATATTGGCTTAAGTATAAAATATTGGCACTTAAATGGTATTCTCAGGTTGAGTTTGAAAACAGTCTCTTAACTTAGACAAATACCTTTAAGAGGGTAATTAGTGGCCAATGGCTGAGGAGACCTCTGTGCTGAGAGGTTATGCCTAAGCCTCTTGAAGATTCTCCATGTAAACAAGACAGACCACATCACTCATTATCCCTCCTTTGTTTACTTGGAAAGAGGTTCAAACTATTTAATGAGAGGATTACCCATACTTCAACCCTATTGAAAAAGATTAATTGATATTTTCCTGTTGGAGGTTTTACCACTCAGATTTGGCTCCCACTCTCCTATTGTTATTGATGCTGTGATTAACAGAGCAAAGTTGCTTAAAGGTTATCCAAATTTCAAAGCTTAACATTATTCAAACAAATAATATATTTTTCTTGTCTCATGGACTTTGAATTGCAGGGACTATTAACTTGTTCAAAGAGATTATATTTTAAACTTTATCTGAATAAAACATTTTATGATTAAATCTGGATATTTTGGATAATTTTGCTGATGATGTTATAGATTGTTAGAATACCTTTGCAAAATGGAATATTAAAACATAGAGCCAAACTAAAAAGAATGAATTTTCCAGCTATTATTTTGAAATTTTGAAATATCATTTCAATGTCTTACCATCTTTTTTGGAACAAATATAAAAAATAAGACTTCACCATTTTGAGATACAATTCTGTGATAGAAATCTTTACCATTTTTTTCTTAAAAATGTGTGTATTATGGACATATGGCTGCATATTTGGATAACACCATTTGCATTTTTCAAACTTGCATTTTTTTTTTTAAAGCACTGGCTTGGCTTTTGCTGTCAGAATGGCGAACTGCTAGTGTATTCATTTAAAATTCCTAATTTAACTCTTTGTCACTTTAACATTTTATGAAATGCTAATATATTCACCTTTTTAAAAAAGTAACTGAATATGTTGGAGGAAGTAAAATAAGAAAGCTTTTTTAAAGCCATAAAGTTTAATAATAGGAGGAGTCACATCATACTGTGGGGGGGGGGGGGGGGAATAGTGTCAAAATTTGATCTTATAAAAATATGCTTTTGAAAATTACTGTGGGAAAAAGCATGTTAAAATGCTTTTACTTCAGATTAATTTCCTGGAAGGATTTGCAGATTTTATGATTTTCTGGGGTTATTTTGTAAAAGCAATTTTAGTTCCTGAGATTTAAACATAAAATACTGGAATACAGAACACACAAAAAATCTGATGGGAAAATAAAGATAATAACAACCCCTGACACTAGTAACTTATGTAGATTATGCTTTCAGGAGAAAGAATTTTTCACTTGCTGTATGCTTTCTAATATACATGCTTAAATTGTATGATGCAATATTGAAAATGGCACGTATTGTGCACATGGTCTTGTCTTAGCATTTTAATACTTACTTCCATGTCCCACAGCATCCAGGAAACAACCTCATTTAAGAAAGCCAGGTACCCACTTATGGTTGAATATCTTACCTGACTTACACAATTCATACATATCAAAATTATGTTACCAAAAGAATGTGTTTTGACTTACAGATTAAATTTCATATAAATTATACTTTCAAGTTGACTGATAATTAATTCACTGATAATCTTTTATTTTCAGATAACTACTCTAAAGGTCCATGTTACATCTTCTATATATGGTAAAATATGCACTACCTTAAATTTTGCAATATTGTACATATATTTGGACATATTGCAGACATATTTGGACATATTGTGGACATATTTGGAATATTTCAATTTTTTTATTTTAATTGACATACTATATGGCTACTTATATTTCCAAGCCTCTTCAATCTGTTTCTTTTAAATTATGTTTTTGCAATGTGTTTATCTAATTGTTATTTATTAGTTTCAACAGAATTATTTAATTAATTAACAGCTGATGAAAAGATAACAGTAAATATCAGCACATAAATTATGCTGTTAAATGGGTTCAAATTTTATTGGTCCTAATGCTAATATATACAGTTAACCTAATTGATTTAGATGAATATGTTATAATAATACAATAAAAACTTTTTTTTTACCAAAAGGCATTATAATATGACCACCATGTCAGCTATTTTGTCTTTAAAACTGAAATGCATAGCCTAACATCAAACATATTGATTCTTTAAAATAGTCATCCTATAACAAATATAACATTATCACTTTAAGTTCAGTCTGTCCTATTAGGTGATTAGAGAGTAGGGACATAATTAGAGGGAGGACTTTGAAAGATAATCTTTCTTTATTCTCTTCCTTTGAAACGCACAGTTAGGGGAACTATGGAATAGCAATACTTGCTGAACTGACTGTTATATAATCGGTGCTAAGTGATTAAGTGCTGATACTTAAAAAGTGGTCATCTGTGTCTTTAAATATTGAATGTACACATACATATATTTATATTCAATTGCTACAGCTGAGATAGTTATTAGCACTAATTTAAGATATTTTTTTAAAAATATAGGAAAATACCTTTAAGAATTATTAAATCACTGAACACATATATTTTCATTGTTCAATATGTGGCAGACAAAATAACAGGAGCCAGGTAAACAAAGATGAATTAGAGATGATTCCAGTTTATAGTCTAAAGCTAAAGCACTTATGTTTAAGATCATTAGCACAAGTTGTCACCTACTCAAATAGAATTTGGGAAAAAAATAAATTAAGATTAAGACAGACTGGTAGAACTAATATAAGTTTCTAGTAGTTTCACCTCCCATGAGGTCTTCATCCCAATTTTAACAATGTTTTAAAGATCTAAACCATAAGCCATGGTTGGAAGATGATAAAATATGACCATATTTTAATAATGTATTTTAAAAGCAAATGTACTGAATCCAGCTATTAAAAGGCACAACTTAAACAGAAGGAACACAAGACTTAAACAAAGCGGAAGACAGCTGTCCAGAAATTATCAATTGCTAAATCACACAGATTGTGATTAAATTTTAATGCAGCTTTTAAGCAAAGATTTTGCTTATCAGAAAAAAAGAATCCCAGAGAAAATATTATTATTGATTTCATCGTTTTAGATGTAACTGATCCTTTAAGTAATTTTTCTTGTTTTCAATACCACTTTTAAAAATGTCTGCTTATACTAAGAAAATCACTAGATGGTTCATTTACAATTTTAGGCCAGTGCACTCAAAGTCACATCTGTTGAAGACAAAACATAACATTCAATCCATTGAATAAAAACAACACAAAACTGGAAAATAGTCGGATAGTCAAATCATGTAAATTAAATGGCATTGAAAACGATATTTTCTATTGATTTTTTTCAGGGAACCTGGTTTTTGTAATTAAAATACACTGGTTGCCTTTTATGTATCCTGTATTAACAGTAAGGCCAACAGAACTGCTGGAGCATCTCATAAGGTTTAGAGTCAAGAATAGGAATAAGAATACATTTTTCTTTTTCAGTGTAATGGCATGCTAGCTCTCTGAATAAAGGTCCATATCATATCATTTTAACAATAAACTGTTAGAAGTGAGAAATTGTTATAGTCATTCTTTATGTTCTGGTGGGCCATAATTATTTAACTATGTGTGAGACTATGAAAGTAAAAAAGTGTACATTTAGCTATATAATTATGTGCCTTTATCGATTTAGTACATTGAATGCAACTAAGTACCACGCTAGGTATCAGTGTGTGTTCAGACATATTTATGTGTTCTCATAATATATGAGCATCTATGGACTTGCATATAAGGCATAAGAACTAATTCAATTTTTTCTCTAAATTAATGCAACTTATTAACTAGTCAATGTGAAGTTAATCGAAATATCTATATAATACATTATCTTCTTAAAAGACTGTAAGTCTTCCTATTTTTAGAAATACAAAACATACCTTTTAAATCAAATGAATTTTAAAAGCACAAAAATGTATGGCCTAAATTATAATAACCATCCTGACCTGCTACATTTAAAATTCAATTTTATTACCCTATTTACCCTATTTCATAAGTATTCTCTATTGAATTACTATTAGTCCAACTGATTACTGGCAACACAGAAAGGTCAAACACCTAAAACTATTTCCAGACATAGATATACAATAATTGATTTTTATTTTTTTACTTTTTAACCATGTAACGATTAGACCAACCGTTGGTAAATGAAAGTTCACTTTTGCATATTCTAATGTGTGTCTTCAATTAATAAAGGTCTAATAAGTTAAACAGTACTCTTTGGGTCTTCCAAATGAATAGTATCTCTGTTCATTGACCTCCATAGTTAGTATTTTATGAGTATTTCAAGGTCAGTATGATGTTTTAATGTATTGACCATTAATTGAATTCCCACTTCCAAACAAATCATTTTGCTTATTGGTAAACCTACACTAATCAAGTCTCATAAAGCTTTTGGATAGTACGACACAGACCACAATCTAAAAGCTAACTATCTCTTGGCTATATTGGAATTTGTGTGTGTGTGTGTTTTGGTTGGGAGAGGGGAAGGGAACTGGAGAAAAAAATTAATATCTTCATTTTTGAAAAATAATCTATTTTAAATTTTATCAAAAACAAAATTCTTGGTTACTATCATTTTCTGATTGACATAATTTAAATATCATTAGGGATATGAGATGTTTTGAATTTTCTAGGAATTATAGTGAGATAGCATTTGCCTTCATTTCATCCTTTATAGAAATAAATGGTTCTTGTTTGAATTTTGGAAATTCCGAAGTCAAACTTTTCATGTCATAAATGTTTACCCAGTACAATTAGGGACAACATTTATCACTCAGATTAAAATCTTTCTAAACATCTAAATTTCAAAAATATCATTATTATCATTTGGGAAATTGAAATTCTATTTTCTAAAATTCTATAAATCAAATAATACTGAAAAATACCTGTTTACTTATATTGTAGAAATCTCTTAATCAAATATAAGGTGAATCAAATCTCTGTTACTTGAGTGATCTGCAAGTATCTCCAGTAGGATAAGTCATCTCATTCAACGTGTCAATACTCTCCTCTGACTGGGTAGCATAAGGGGGATAACCGCTTTAGGGCAGTGGTAAACCAGCTTATCCTCTGTACCCTGGAAACATTCTATCATTTAAAATTCATGTTTTCATAACTATGAATACCAGATTCCACTTTTCATAACATTTCTAAACCAGAAGAAAAAGAATGTGTGTAATTCCTCCAAAATGAGGAAAATTCGGGGTGGTTTCTCTAAAAATTCCTCCAAAATTAGGAGAATTCGGGGTGGTTTCAGTGTTTCTGACCAAGTTTTAAATGTTAAGAAGCCAAATAAATGTTCAAAAAAAATCAGAGAATTTAGAAAAGTGTATGTTAATTGGAACTACCAGTCATCTCATCTCCTTTCTCCCTTACTACCCTGTTTCCCCGAAAATAAGACAGTGTCTTATATTAATTTTTGCTCCCAAAGATGCACTAGGTCTTTTCAGGGGATGTCTTATTTTTCCATGAGGAAGAATACGGTACACATTTATTGTTAAATGAAAATAAAGGAAATTTATTACCTGTATACGGTATGGTAGTACGGTAGTTGTCAATACAAACCAGACAAACTGTGAATCCTACAGTATCAAGAATTTACTCATTTATTCAATGACAATCATGTCATCATCTTCTGGAACATTATCATAACAATCCAATTCCTGAATTTCCTGGTGAATTTCTTGTGACTCCATTTCTTTCAGAATCAGTGGACCAAATCTCTCATGTTTAGCCTGGGGCGGGGGGGGGGGGGGGCTTATTTTTGAAGGGATGCCTTATATTTCACTCAGAAGGAAACCTGTAAGTAGGTCTTATTTTCGGAGGATGTCTTATTTTCGGGGAAACACGGTATATATCTTTCTATAATATATCATCCTATATAATAAAGAGCTAATAGGCAAATGGCTGTAAAGGCTCAGGCACTCAATGCTGGGGAGAGAGAAATGGGGACCAACCAGGCTGCAGTCCGAGAGAGGGACAAGCCTCCTGCCCAGCCATCCCAAGCATCTGTGGCTGTGGCCGGCCTGGGCAAAGCCAACCTAGGTCCCAGGTGTCTGTGGCCCATCAGAGGAGGGAATATTGGGTCCCAGGTGTGGAGCGAGGCAGAGGTGATTGGTGATCAAGCCAGCTGGGGAGCAGTTAGGGGTAATCAGGTCTGTAGGAGAGCCATTAGGGGTGATCAGGCAGGCAGGTAGAGGTAATTAGGGGTTATCAGACAGGCATGCAAAAGGGTTAAGGGAGACCCACCAGGCAGGCAGGCAGGCCAGCGGGCAGTTAGGAGCCAATGGTTCTGGATTGCGAGAGGCAGTCAGAAATCCCCCAAGAGGTCTTGGATTGGAGAGCGTATAGGCCGGACTGAGGGAACCTCCACATCCTGTGCACGAATTTCATGCAACAGGCCTCTAGTTTATTATAAAATTTTAAATTTCTGCATTACTTGTTAAACTCAAGATTCAATTTCTCTTTCACCAAAATACAGAAACAACTCACTTCTGCTTTACCCAAGGGAGACAGTCATTTCTACTATTATTTTAGACAAGTATTTTGCTATCAGTTTAATTTAAAAGAAACATATTACACACATTCTTTTTTTTATTGTTAATCCTTACCTGAGGATATTTTTTCCATTGCTTTTCAGAGAATGGAAGGAAGTGAGGGAGGAAGGGGGAGAGAGATAAACATTGATGTGAGAGAGACCATACATTGATTGGTTGCCTCCCACATATACCTGACCATGGCCAGGTTGCCAACTCAAAATCCAAGTATATGCCTTTGACTGGGAATTAAATTGAAGACCCTTTGGTGCATGGGCCAATGCTCTACTATTGAACCACACCTGCCACAGCAACCCACACAGTCTTGATGGTAGTGATGGGAAACAAACAGGGGAGAATAGAATGACATAATTTCTTGACTGCTAATTTAAAATAAAGCATAAAAGCGGAGACAAACTATTCTCTGTTAAAGACAACTTCAGCAGGTGAGAAATGTTTGTTGCCTGTAGCTCTTGAATTTAATAGATTATTAAAAAGATGACACTTCAACTTCTGTGTCTGTGAGTGTGCTTTTGGTAGAAGTAAAAATGAGGTATTGCTTTCTGCCCTCCTAACTACATAATCAACCTATCCAGGTAGAATCCAATCACATGATCACTTGGTCCTCTTGAGTTCAAAGAGGAAATTGTGAAAGATAAAATGAAAATAATTGCTCTGGGAACATCCTTAAACTTTTTTTCCCCACTGCCTTTCTGGCCATTGTATCTTTCTCTTGAGCTGGTTTCATTATATATACTATATAAGTTGAAGCCCATATAATTTTGCTGAGGCTTTGCTAAAAACAATAACAACAAATAATATCTAAAACTTTTGAATAGCATTTATGTGTCCTATGCTGCACTGATACTAACTTATTTTATCCTCAAAACTTACACTGTGTCTTATTGTGACTTGACTTCCCTTGGTGGGAAGTAAATCATGTGTCTGCTTTCAGCATATTATGTTTCCAGTTTCAACACCACATGGTTAATTCTCAAGGATTGGAGTTTACAAGAAGGATCAGCATAGATTTTTGACCATTACCTTGGATATTAGACACATTTGTGTGAGAATCTCTATGCCATTACTTGGTCATGACCTAGGGAAACTTCTCTAGCATTCCTCTGTCTTAACTACCTTCTGTGAGAAATGGGAAGAAAACATATTTTTCAAGGTTGTTGAGAGAATTTAATGAAATGATAAACTGAAAGCAGATAATACACTTCTCAGCACTGTGCGATAATGGGGTAAGTACTGAATATTAATATTAATAAAGAACAATAACATGAAATGGCAGAACTAGATAGCACCTTATAGTGTTTTATCCTAACCTTCATCCCTATCTTTTCATTCATCGGGGATTACCTGTCAGGAGAAATGAGACTGACAGCTTGAGAGGAAGTCATACCCTTCAGAGTGGCCCAGAGCAAAACCAGAATACAATTAGATATCAGGAAATTAACATATAGACATGTTGCAGATTTAGAGCTGTCACTTTAGAGTATAACATTTCCCCAATGACATTAGTGCAATTGCTCAGCAAAGAGTTTTAATACATTTTCTCTTGTTTTTCTCCTGTTCTTTTTTTTCCTTTTCTTTTCTTGTTGGTATGTGATATTATCTTCCCACTTAGTGTGCAGACCTCCATTTGGAAAGCAGATAGAAATCTTTTTCACCAATCCTGTTATGTCTTTTAGATTTACAGAAGTTCTCTTTTCTTCTCCCAGGCTTGCAGATTTTCTACAAACTACTTTAAGGTTACTATTATTGTTTCACATGTCTTTCAGAAAGGATTTGAGTGGGCATAATTGTATTTTTTTAAATTTTCTTTTGGTTACTAGAACCTTAATCTTTCTCTCTGCCTTGTTATAGACTATTGAAAAACAGCAGGTCTAAGCTTTAAATAGAATTGAATACATCTTTGAAAGCTAATACTTTATATTGTACTAAATGATAGTGCTTTTTAAAATCGGGTGTGTTATGTTGTAAATAAGGTTAAAATACCAAGAACCAAGGGTTTTAAGGATCCTAGGGTTGTGTTACATTAATCTCAGGTCAGATACAGTTTTATGAAGAGAGCATAGTAGTTTAATGGGCATTTATTGATTTCAATTAAGTTATAACTTTGGAGACAGTGACTTTCAAACTTAAGACAGTCATATGATATTATGAATCACATATTATGCACATTAAGAGATTTACAGCAAGGAAACCAAAGATAGAAAATATTGGTTCACATTTCAAACCACAATAAGTGTGAATATAGCCTCAATTTAATATAAATGTATAATGCAACTTTCCTTGGGTTAAATGTCTTACAATTGCTCTTGGAATGGGCACTTGTTTTCCCATTATTGGCCACTTAAATTGACTTACACTCTGGTATTTCTCATTTAAAGATCACTTTATAGTATTGGGTGTTCTTCCTCTGAGTGATATGTTCTACTCCTGCCTCATCCAACAACACAACAGTTTACATATTTCTGAACTTGATCTGAAAGCTGATTTAAAAATCCATATGGACAATCCAATTTCTCTGGAAATATATACACACAGAGGTGGCTAAAATAAAATAAATTTCATTTTGGGAGACAGGAAGGAAGCTGAGACAAGAAACTGAAGATTTTGAAGTACATGGGTCCTTGCTCTGACCGAGCTCAAAGCCCACCCCTCCCCAGAGAATATTAGAAGAGGCATGGAAGACACGCATTAGGAAAGTAGAATGTTTGTGCTTTTCTTCCTGGTGGACTGCATTAAATATTCAGCCAAAGGGGGGGGGATCAGTTTACATTACTCTTCTTGTTTCTCGTGTATCAACTGACAGGTGCTGTAAACATACATAGGCAAACATGGTCCTGAGCTTGCTGCGCTCCGGTGACCGAGGAAGACAGTCTCTCATTTCCCAGCGTTATCACACAGGATTTCGCATACACGATGCTCAGATTGGAGAAGAGACCACATACATTCTGTTCCCCACAAAAAATAGAGGATCTGGCCTTTCAACTTTGATTATCAAGAAAATCCATCCAGAGATGTTTTGTTTCAGTAACAAATGACTAAGGTAGACAATCTTGTTTTGATTCTGGGGACTTGACTGGAATCCTCCCTACCACTTTTGAAGTAATAGCAGAAGAAAGAACCCCTGGTCTTTTGAAAGTCTTGCTTTGCTGGACGGAAACCAGCAATCCACATCTCCTTGATTTCACAAAGGGCAGAATCTAGGCAATCAGGGAGAAAGAACTGCCCTTGACTTTGAGATCAGACCCAGTATTTATTTGTTTGTTTGTTTATTTATTTTTTTATTTTATTTAAAATATTTTATTGATTTTTTTACAGAGAGGAAAAGAGAGAAATAGAGAGTTAGAACATTGATGAGAGAGAATCATTGATCAGCTGCCTCTTGAAGCCCTCCTCCCCAATGGGAATGTGCCCACAACCAATGTACATGCCCTTGACCAGAATCGAACCTGGGACCCTTCAGTCCACAGGCCGATGCTCTATCCACTGAGCCAAACCGGTTTCGGGTAGACCCAGTATTTAAAACATTCACTCACCTATGTTTCAGAGGTGTTACGGTAAGTAAGTTATGACTGTTTATACTGAAGATTAGGAGACTCATTTTTCCACACTATAGGCAGCGATTTGGCTGAGACTGTATCATTCTGCGGCACTATCACACACTACCTTTTTTCTCACTTGAGTTGTACTTTTGGCTGTCATTTGCGCTTTTGAATAAAGGTTTGCATTAGTGGAAGATATCATAATAGCATATCTCCTTTTCCTGAGTTGACATACAAATCAAAAAGAAAGGATAAGGCCAAGACTCCCTTTGTCCTCAGAAAAGTATGCCATCTGCATTCTGCTTATAATATTCGGCGGGGAACAAAATTCTAGCATAAGGAAGTCGTTAATACAACCTTCAAGTTACACTGTAAATTCAAAGTACTTTCAATGCTTTATAATAGTCAAAGCCAGTAAAAAATCGACCCTGTATATTTTTATTTCATCTCTGTTGGATTATCTGATATTTAATAATTGGTTCTGGCACCTCGTTGCAAATTATTATAACTTTGAGATTCAACAGTCCTATTGAACATATGGGCAGCACAGCCTCTGAACATATATATGATACAGCCTCTTGAGAGGACCTTCTGTCTTGTTTTCTTTCGCTTGGAAAGGTCAGGTAAATTTTGTTGTGTTGTCACGTGTTAAGATTCCTCAATCTCTGTTTTGCAGTGTAAATGCTTAATGGAACTGATTTCCTCCCTTAACTGTGAACACTTCCTGTGCAAAGCCAAAAGAGAAATGCATGCATCTGGGATAGTTTCCTGGGCTCTTACTAGAGCAGTGATGAAGCTATTCCAGTGTCAGTGCACAAGGATTCATCAACCCAGAACAGGTTCTGTTACTTAGTGCCATATTGTAGCCCGGCTTAGCTGCAAACTGTAGGGTTTTCAAGAGTCAAAGGCCTTCCCATGTTATGGATTCTTCACCAATCCTGGAGAAGATGTGAAGTTGGCAATAACATACAGCTGGCCCAACAAAACCTTTCATATACTTAGACAGTCTCCCTTCAGCATTTCTTTTTCCAGCTCTACTCACAGTTAACACCCCGAAACAATATTGGGGAAAGTTTTCCATATCCAAAGCCCATTAAGGTTACTTTCAGCATTCCTGCTGCCCCACCTCTGACTAGCCTATGCGTCTCAATTTGCTCTTGTATTACTTCACATTAATTGCCACATTGTTTATTGCTGCATTCACACCTGCCACAATATGAACACAGTGGCAATAATTGCATAGTTGAGCTGTCTTTAAAGAGGCATGTCAAAATAGATAGTGATGGGGGAGTAGATAGAAGGTTATGATTTATATCTTATGTTGACATTGTGGAATGGAATGGTTCAATTTCTCTTGATTTCACTATAATGCCTCATATTAATCTATCTCTGTCATTTAATTATTCACTATTAAACTACTAAGCTACAAAGTTCTCGGACGTGGGGAAAATGGTTAAAGGACTTTTTCAAGCATTTGTTTTCCTTTTGATACTTCAATATTACATTTTTAACATCGACATATTGGTGAACAAAAATATTCATATGCAATGTCTATAATCCTAACTCATTTTAAAATTAAATATCCTGTTTTTCTTTGAGAATTTTTTTTGGACAAATACACTTTTTATACCTGTGCTAAAGATGCATAAAAGGAATTCTGAGGTTTTGAAATGTGATTTGGCCCCTTTGTTACAGTTGAAAAATTCCATCTCTCAGTGAGCCAACCTATCCTCACACTCCACACTGCTACTGAGAATCTTCACAAACAGATTGTCACTTGGTTAAGATAATGCTGTGAATCGCCCTAACTCTGGTGATCAGGAAGTCAGAGTCATGCTTGATCCTGGCTGACAATCTGGAAGTTGAGCTCCTTTCCATACCAGCAGAGCTGAGAGTTTTACTCCTGCTGATTCGTGCATTATCATGGCCTGCTTGCTTGGTATCACATAAGCCAGTAGGTGGAGTGCTTGCTAACAGTAATTGAATGTACAGAATTTGAACTTAAAATAAGTGGAAGCCACTTTTTGCAGTTACAAACTGCAAAAAAACACATATTTATATTGAACTCTTTCTATGGATATAATTAGTTGGGGAAAAAAATGTTACAAGAGCAGGGTTGAGATGAATGCAGGGCTATAGCTATATGGTGGAACACAGAGAGGCAAATTGTGCCCAGAAGATCAACACGTCACATGATATAAACCTATGTATAGGGACACTTTCTCAAATATTCAGCCGAAGTTGATTTGGTAAATAGATCCTAGTACCTCTTTAAAAATTTTCGTGTTTATGCCATTCCATGGATAAACAAGCTTTGATTAACTGTATATGGAGAAGCTTGTGCAATAGAGGATTAATTATATACATGTGTTAATAATAGTCATAGTAAATGCAGCATCTTTGGAAAGAAGAGTTGCGAGAGATGTCTCCAATATAAAGTGCAACTTTCCCATAAGAGTGTCTTGTTTTCCTTCAGAGGAAGGTTTTCAAATATAATTTAAAATCTGCAGCTTGAGACTTGCTAACTACATCACTCTAAATCTATCTATATCACACCTAAAGATGTTAAAGCAACATTTAGAACTACAAGGAGAAAACAAGCAACAGAATTTAGAAAGCAGGAACCACATGGATATAGAAAAAATCTTCAGTCGTTTTTTAAGAATGTGAGTTATATGATGTGAAGTAGACAAAAATGCAAGAGTTTAAAAAAAAAGAATCTCTCCTTCCATATCAGGAATACTTACAGATCTGATTCCATGGCATGCAAGTATAGAAGATCTCTATGGCTTGAAAATGCCATTTTATGTAAAAGGACTTCAGAGCAAATAATCGCACAATATGCAACGACAAACACCACTAAAGTAGTGGTCTCTTCCCCTTTATTTAACATTTTTATTATAAATCTGGTAAACTCTCTTAAATATAATTTCTGTCAGGGCATTGTTGATATTTTTAAAAATTATGCCATCATGTTCTCAGCTCATATTAAATTTTGGACAGATTTGTGTTTCAAATATGACTTTTTTTTCACTTTGGGTTGAAAGTGAGGAATGGAAGAGAAGACTGAGCACTGTTAACTGAATTAATCAGCCAAAGATTTATGTGTTAAATAACTCTTGGAAGCGTGCAATAGCTTTATCAAACCAAGCAACTGCTTGCTACTCTTTGCCTTTTCAAACAATATTAATAGCCAAATTGAACTCTCTCCAGCCAAAGTAAGGTAGGGAAAGATAGTTATTGTTAATTTAAACTAATAAAATATATATATTATATTTCTCATCTGAAGGGGAAAATGTGATCAATTCTATGAAGCATTTTAAATAAAATCATGAAAACTGGCCAGTAGACAAAAGTGTCAACTTATGAGCAGAACATAATCAAGATCTCTTTATAAAGAATATTTTTTGGAATTTATTTATTATTTGCTTATTCTGACTTGGAGAAGTAATATGATTATTGACATATTCTAATTCCAAGGCAAATTGCAAGATCATGTGATAGTCTACAAAAAAAAAAAAAAAAACACAAAAAACAAAAAACTGTAAAGGAGTTCTGTTAAGGAATGAATACCTTTGTGTAAATCTTTCTCCTTGCTCATTTATCCCTTCAGGTTCTACAAGTATCACTGCATATTTAGGATATTTTTATTCTTCTCATCTGAAAACTAATTGAGTTCTCTTGGTTTTTTTTGTCAGTTGTCATTCATTTTACCTTGTTTTGCTCGCTTCAGTATGTTACTTCCCCTTAGACGTTAAACCATTCATTCTCGGCCAATGTCCATCCCTTGATAGTGAGTAGGCAATAGCCTTTACTGAGAAATAGAAAAGTGTTAGACATTGATCTCACCAAGATTATATTCTCTCTTAATAGAAGCTGTTGATAGATCCCGAACAGCTCCACACTTAGGGTGTTGACTTATAGAATGAAATCCTCTGCACACAAGCACAGCAAAATATTTTGGTGAAAAGTAATTATCAGAAATAGTGACACTAGTAAATTAGATAACTACATTTCAGCATGAAACTTGAGTTACTCCTGCCCATTCTTGTTCCAGACCTATCTGAAATCAGCAATTCAGCCTAATGATGTCACAACATTTGCCAGGCGGTGGGCACTGAGGGAAGACACCGAGTTACTCCCATTGCACGGGGTTCCCCTCCTTTCTCTCCACGCACAAACAGCCCATCTGTCTCACTCACACAAAAACTGTTATCTTTGCAACATCGTTCTGTTTTCATCATGGTTGTTCTTTAAAACTGGCCCCTAACTTTAGATTGTGTTTTGGAAATCAGGTTTTCAAATTCTCCCAGATTTAATTGGTCCGCTTAAAATGTTAAGGTAATACGTCCTTGACGCAGCTCACCTCACTAAAGAGCACAGATACTATCTATTTCCATTCTCTCACTGGACGATAACCTTTTTGTGAAATACAGATAGCCTACTCTAAAAAAAAAAAAAAATTCTAACAAAGAATCCAGCCCCTCCCAGAATCTAATATTTTTCAAAGTGTGAATTGAAGAGGACTCAGAGACAGATGGGTCTGGATGATCAAGTTACCTGTTATAGCAGCACATCTGCCGGGGCAGTCAATCACTGTGATGGCTCTGACAGGTCGATGGAGCCTGAGCAAGAACGGCTAATGCAGACAGAAGAACGGCTGGGGAAGGGCAGACCTCCTGCCTGTCTCCTGGGTTTGGCTGGTCTGAAAGCTGTACTTGAATTTGCTCTGGTTAGAATTCTGTCTATTGAGCAAAGATATTAGATGAAAGATTGAGGCTCCTAATTTTTTTTTTCAAGGCCAACATATTGAACACATATGATTGGGAATAAGTCGATTAGCACTTTTAAACTGTCAGTCAATATTTGGTTGTATTTGGGGAATATGGTAGGGAGTGTGGGGTGAATAAGATTAGAAAAAGAAGAGTGGGAGATAGTTTCAAAATTACATTTTCCCCCTCAAAGTGTCAAAAGGATGAAATGCATTAAGCGCCGGTTCTGAGATGCCTATTTCTGTGAGCTCAGTATAATAAAAATTAGCATTGAATAGAACAAAGGCAACTCTAAAATGTCAAGAAGCAAAATTAACTAAATTTATGGAGGCATGCTACTTATTTCTTCTGTATATTTAATCCTTTCCTTCCCACTTCAACCATGAAGTGAATCGTATTTATCAATCCTAACAGATCTAAATATTTGGCCATATCATGCATTAGGAAATACGGAGAAAGTGATTTCAAGATTCCACAAACAATTGAAAAGATGTGTTTCAATTAAGTGTATCATTAATTGTAGCACTTATATGGCACATTTGTAAAAATGCAAGTATTTGAAGACAATATAACTTCCAAAGATCTAGATTCCTTCTAATGACTAATTAATCAGTTGTTAAAAGTCTCTGACCATAAGGTGGTACACTCCTAAAACGTCCTAACTCTCAAAAAAAAAAAAAAACAAAAAAAACTTAAATGATAGGTAATAGCAAGAACTGTTAACACCCATCAACAAATAGAAAAGAAGTGACTTTTTTTATTAAATGTATGTATTGATGCATGGATGTATATATTATTTTTGTATATATGTATGCATACTTATTTATGATTAGAATACATATATTTACATATTTATGGTAAGTACATATATTTTTGGAGAAGCAAAAGAAAAATATTACATGAGATATGCATTATTATTACCCCACTGTAAAACCACTGTGAGCAAACATTGCTGAAAAAAGGGCAAAATGTTAATACATGCAGAACTGCTGTTAGCGATTTTCTCCACAATGCCAAACTGATGGGGGCTCGTGAAGCAGCCATTAAACAGATGCGTTGCTTTTCAATACATTCTTCAAGTATTTTTGCTCCCTCATCCACATTTTTAGTAAATGATGCTAAATATTTTCAAAATATTACTATATTGGCTTTTTTTTTACTTGATTTTTTTAAGTGGACTCATATTTAGCAGCAGATGGTTTGAGATACCAGAACTGAAATGCAGTTAGTTATTTGGGTTCAGACTACACCAAAATTTCATACCTCAGTTTATGGGATAGGAGAGATCAGAGGAATCACCATTTTCTTTAAAAATAATCCAAGCAAACTCAGAAACAGGGATTTTCATAAGTAAGAATTCTATATTAACACAGAAATAAGTTCATGTTTTAATTCTTGCAAATAAAATGTCCAATTTTTTTCAAAGCTTTTAAGATAGATGATGTTTTCAGTTATATTTTCATAGGGAAAAAAATCTTTGTTTTGAAAACCACTGTCTGTTAATAGCTTTGATACTGATTTAGCTAAAAAATATCCTGAAGGCAAACATGTCCTATTAGATAATCCAAGACATGCAAACTCTTTACATTAGTGAAGGGGCTTATCTCACAGAAGCTACATTATAGTTATAAACAGAGTCAGTATGTTTTTTTCCAGGGAATGAGAAAAAGAAAAAAGATGTAAGCTGCCAGTAACCAGAGAATCATGAATTAATTAGGGGTCTTTGCCAATCGCCCCCCTTTATAATATAATTTAATAAAATGTTATCAAAATTTCTTCTCTAATATTATTTATTATAATCCATCTATTCATAAACAGTACTAAAAATCAGGAAGAAAAAAATGAACTTGGTAATGACTTCGTTTTTTTAGATAGGTCAGAACATTCTGGCAATGGGGACTCATGTTGCTCAGAATCACACAGCCCTTCAGGGAAATAAACATTAAGTGACTTGCAGGAATAGAATTCTCTGACTAGAGGTGGGGCTAGGAGGAGGAGGGGAAAGATTAAAAAAAAACACACACACACAACAAAGTAAAAGCAAAACTTCGACTACTAAAATCATTGTGAAATGACAGTGATGGTGTTTGGGATCTGTTCATTATCTAGGTAACCGGTTTAGGGGTTTCCAGGGCAAGGTCGGATCCATTCCGAGGTACCATCATTTGTATCAGGCAAAGATGGTCTTTTAAAGATGTGCTAATGCTGCAGAAGGTCAAGGTTACAGTAGAAAATGTAGAAATCGGCAGCTCTTCAGTCTGAGCCT